>NC_058403.1:84040598-84141736 GCF_002201575.2 Neomonachus schauinslandi | reverse complement strand
TAGATAGATAGATAGATAGATAGATAGATAGATAGATAGATAGATAGATAAATAGATAGATGATAGATGGATGGATAGATATAGATAGGATAGATATAGGTAGATGAATGAGAAGGAAAAGTTGTTCCTTAGACAGACTACCAGCTAATAAATACATAAGGAACAATGGAGTTAGAAAATTATCATTTTTACATTAATAATATATATAAAAATTTGATTCAGACAAAATTAAAAACTGCTAAATATGAAGATTTTGAAGGTATAGCTAACTGAAAAGAGCAAGAACAAGCATAGGGTCTTGCATCTGGTAGAATTTATATGTATTTGTAAATATAAAAATATGTATTTGTAAAATTTAAAGATATCTGTCAAAAGAAAAGCCTCCAAAAGAACCACTTGGTTTCCATCCATGAACTGACACAGAAGGAATGTGCCTCTCTTCACATGCCACACTTCAGTGCAATCCCAATTGCCAAGTACCAAGCATGACCATTTGTTCTGTTACACAATATAGGCACAGAGCCCAGGGCCTCTAAGCTTTTCAAGGGCTACACAAACACTGGAGACATGAAAAATATATATGCATCAGTTTCAAAATATGAAAAGGAGCAAATCTAAATCTATAAATATTTAAATATTTAAATAAATTATGTCAACTTCATTCTTAGAATTTGCAAACATTGTCTTTATATTAGAAAGCATTTTTAGGTTAGACTTTTTATTTTATTAATAATTTCCCAATATATACAATTATTGTGAAGAAATCAAAACTGATTTTATTTAAATAAATTATTTAAAATTCTTACTGTCTTCTACCACTTTCTGGAGACTTTCTTTACATAGTATCAATTAAGTCAGGTGAGGTAGCATGGATGAATGAACATTTCATTCATGCACAGACACTTAGGCAGAGGCTTAATGACTGACAATGTCTTTAGTAGCCAAGAATTTTCCAAGCATGCAGGCCCTAATTTAACCCCCAATTTTAATATACTCTCCCAAATTCCTACCTTATTCTTTGCTGCATAAAGTCCCTCCAAAAGCCCAAGATCTCCAGATTGGGGGTGGGGGGTGTTCCTGTGATTCTATCTCTAATTATTAATTTTGTTATTTTCATGGGGGAATTTCTTGTTATAGTAACATTATCATGATACAGGGTTTACTTACCAATGTAGCAAGAAGGGTCATTGTGTAGCTTATTCTTAGTTAAACCTTTTCCTCTATTTGGTCAAAATCCAACTGTGTTCTTGGTTCACCCTTCCTGTGATGGCAAAAACACTACAGTTTTCAGTTTCCTTCTTATTTTGTGTGCTATTAACAGATTTTTATTTTATCTGCTATTAACAGATATTTCTAAACTATATACTTTTTCTTGAATTTACTAACAAAGGATTTAATTTTACCTATGAAGCCTTGATACCCTTCTCTTCTCCAATGTAATAAATACTCTTTTTGATCAATTTTGCCATTTGATAGTAATCAAATAATTTCAAAATCAGAATATGTAATGTTTTTCAATCTTACTGGTAAAATTATATTTACTTTTTTTTTAAGATTTTTATTTATTTATTTGACAGAGAGAGAGGGAACACAAGCAGGGGGAGTGGGAGAGGGAGAAGCAGGCTTCCCGCTGAGCAAGGAGCCCTATGTGGGACTCAATCCCAGGACCCTGGAATCATGACCTGAGGCGAAGGCAGCCGCTTAACCAACTGAGCCACCCAGGCATCCCTCAAATCTTACTGGTAAAATTATATTTAATATGGTATGTGAGTGTATGCTGTTATTTTGATATAATGTAGGTTTGGGTTTCTAAATAAGAGTGACTAGGACCTATGAAGATCTTTAAATGGCCCTGAAGCTAAGAAGTGAGCTAGAGAGTTCATACATTTATTCAACAATTAGTTGAGAGTCTATCACATTCCAGAAACTCTGTTAAGGTGCTATGGGGCATACAAATAACTATAAAGTACTAGTTATGTCTCTTAGGAGCTAACTATATAGTTGGGGAATATGGAAGTGACTAACTGTTCACTGATCTTTGTTCTCATTCTTTGGCATATCACCAAGCTACTATCAGAGTTTCCCTACAGTTAGATAGACCATGGGACTGAGTTTGTCTATCTAGTGGAATGTGGGCAGAAGTGATGTATACAGCCACCATACTTGGCCACTAAGACCTCATGTAAATATCCTTACTCTCTCTTTTTTTCCTTTAAACTATTGACTCCATGTGGAGGATCTAGTGAAGGCTTCTGAAGCCCTAGGGGGTAGTTTTTACACTAAATGGAATCAGCCTGGGTCTCTGAATGACTGCATGGAGCACAGTCCCTCTCCCATATGTCTATAGATTGTAAAATGAGCAAGAATTAAACTTTGGTGTTTTATACCACTAAAATCAGAGGTAGTTTGTTATAGCACTTAGCATACCTTGAATAATATCTAAGATTAAACTTAATCTCACATAACTCCACTTTGTAAAAAATGCTGCTTAAACAATACAGAAGTTCAAAGTGCTAGGAAGAATTTCAGTTTGGAAGGGTAAAATGAGGGATGGTCATTCTAACAGTGAATAGTACCTGAGCCAATTGCTGATGGATTGTCACAATCCCCAACACACACAAATTTTCCTCTTCTTTTTCTGTTCTCATACCCTTTCCTTGTATGTGCACATTCCCATTTCATTTTTCTTTCTTTTTAGCCTTGGTTTTTCAAGTGTAATAAATCATCTTTTATACTGGATTTTACCTACCTCTTTAGATTTATAATCCTCTTTTTTATGCATACAATATTATTCTGTTAATACATATCATTCCCATTTCCATTTATTCTCGACTGTTAAAGAAAGTCCTCCAGGGTCCGTGAAATTTTGTTCACATGTATTGTTTGAGTTATTTTATGTATTTAAAAGACAAACATTTATTAAACATTAACTCTCTACCATGCACCAGTCTAAGGGAGAGATGTGTTATAGGAATTAATTTAATGGTTAAGGACATAAGCTTCTAGGGCACATTTATTCTGAATTTAAATCTCTGCTCTACCACTTACTATGTGATCTTGGATAAATTATTTAAGGTGGCAATAATAATACCTGTCTGCTCCACAGAATTGATATATGTCTTCAATGAAATAATATATATGAATACTAATACTAGTTATACATGGTTATAACATAAAATATATCTCAATTTTTTAATGCTGCCCACAAGGAGGCCAGCATCTAGTATAGCCCTATAGTTGGTCATAATCAGTAAAACCTCATTACTCCTATTTCTTGACTAAATATTATATCTGAACTTTTATAAGTTCTCTATAATATTGTAATCTTAGAGCAAATCAACAAAGTTGAAATAATTTGTTTTCATAAACAATTCCATTTATTTTAAATCTGTGATTTTGCAATATTTTTTGTAGCACTGGACTATTGTATTATTTTTCTTCCTGGCGACATTGTGATTTTAAGTGACGAATTGCAGTGGATGACATTTTTATCATTGTTTTGCTTTTTCATAGATTATAAAAATGGTAGGCATAGACAGATTAATATTAGAGTGTTCTTAAATTATGATGAAAATATCTTAAATGGTCTATCTGCCTTCTTTCAATCCATCCTTCACCCTGCCTTCTTGATCTTTAAAAAGGCAAGTCTGATCACATCATTCTCCTGTTCAATCTTTCCCTCCTCAGTCATAAAGTCCCTGTGACTTTCAGTGGCTTCTAAGGCTTTCTGTTAGGTAATCTCACTCAATTTTTTAGTTTCCTTTTCCTCCATATTGACCCCATGCCTCAACCAGATGGAACTATTTGCAGTTCCCAGAATATACAATGCTTTTGCTCAGAATGTTTCCCTGTTGTTTGTAAACACCTGCCTGGAGTGTAGGACTCAACTTGAGTCTTGTCTTCTTTCTGAATTCTTTCTGTATAGTTCTACTCCTTTCATCAAGTAGAATTGCACTCTGAATCATTTGTGCCCAATTATTCCCTGTAATAATTTATCACATCCACTTGTGTTTATTATCAGTTTTGCCTGTTGGCTCTATGAAGGTAGGCTGGGGGGGGATTTCTCCAAGGAATGAGCCCCAGTAGATCCTGCCTAGATGATCATTTTATGGCTCTAAACCGCACCTCTAGTTTATCATGCTCAATATGAAACAGCAAAGGGAAGAGACTTGGTACTTAAGGGCAAAGCCTTGGAATCAGACCTGGGTTCCAGATCTGCTATTCATTAACTGAGTGGCCTTCACCAAATTACTTAAGATTACATCATTTTTTCATTTGTAAAATCGAGATACTATTAATAATCTGTGCTTCATGGGATTTTGGATAGAATGAAATGAGGCGATGCCTAGCACTCAATAAATATTACTATTATATTATTATTATCCTTTATGTAGCTATGCATTTGTTTTAGAAAAATAGGAAAGTGTATATCTTGTTTAAAGATTGACATATAAACCCACTTGGAAGAGTATATTTGTTTCCTATTTGAAATATAGCAGAGAAAAACCTAGGAATTTTCTGATAATTTTTTCTAATGTAAGGGATTTGATTTTTCTATATGGGTTTAAAGTAAGGTATATATCCCCACTGATGTAAATTTACATTATAAAATATATTCATTCAACTGATGCTAGATTTCCAGTCTACTAATTTGGTCACTTTAAGACATATTCCTTTTCCACAAAGCTTTTTCCTCTGCCTAGAATTACCTTTCCCTCTATAGCTAACACTCCATCTCCAGATTTGGCCCAGTTGTTATTTCAGGCAGAATAGTTTTCTCATCATCTCCATCATTCTTATTTTTTAATTTCTTCTCTGTGTCCCCAAAGCACCATGTGCATACTCTTATTATAACATTTATTACTGCATTGGAATTGTCTGTTTCCTTTTCTCTCCCTAACTAGCTACCTATTCTTTGGGCCAGAAGCCATAATCATATTCCCAGACCAGCAGCATCAACATCACTCTCATAGACTTGTTAGAAAGGCAAATTCTTGGGCCACACCCCAGACCTACTGGAACAGAAATTTGGGGTGGAGCCCAGGAATCTGTTTTCACAAGCCCACCAGGTGCTTCTCATGCACACTAAAGTTTGAAAATTAAGGCTCTACAATATGAAAGTGAAAATTCTATAACTACACACAATAATATGGAGGAATTTACAAATACACTGTTGAGTGAAAGAAGCCAGAAGAGTATGTTCTGTGTGTGTATCTCAATTTATATACATTGTAAAAACAGGCAAAATTAATCATTGTTATTAGAGTACAGTATAAATGGCTACGCTTGGTCAGTCAGACTACGTAATTTGCAGGGCCCAAAACAAAAAGAAAATCCAGGGACCCTTGTTTAAAACGCAGTCCTTTAAATACTTTCCACACATCTTAAGCTCTAGAACTTTTACTCTCCCAATGTCTACGATTGGATGTATTAACTTTATCTTTAGCATCAGAAATTGTTTGAGGTGCACTGATAACAACATGAAAAGAATCTGGAATCATGGAAGGAAACTGATCCTTGAACAAGGAAGAATTTGGTAGAAACTAATAAGTGCTCAATAAATGGCAAATCCAGTTTTATTTGAAACAACAGAGTATAAAGCAATTTACCCAGAAATACATTAAATACATGCAGCTCCTTGGTTTTTTGCTATTATACAGAATAATATATTATTATATAGGGCTTAATAAACCTACTTGTCATTCTTGTGCTAGACATCTAAGACAAATAGAAACTTCAAGAACTGGAATCCTGTGTGTGAAAGTTAGCAAGAAATACAGCCCTGTTTCCAGCAGAAAATGTGTCAGTAATCAGTAATTTCTAGAAAACAGGTTTTGTGAGGGAGATGATGAGAAACCACATAAACACGGGCACCACGTAAGGGTAAAAGGAGATGCCGAAAGGAGCAAAAAGGACATGAATCAGCTTCTTCTACTTCATATTTTTGTACAAGGCCTTTCTGGATTTAAGCATCCTAATATGCCCCAGGCTCAAAGGGTAACTTACTTTTGAAGCTATAAACATAGATAGCTGTTTGCATCTGAGAGAAACCTGTCACACAGCAATCTGAGGTGTGACATATTTTTCTGAGACTGGTGTTGCTTCAGGGGAATAAAAAGATGCTATATTTGTGAGAATTAAGAACACATCAGTCTCTTTTTGAACAGGCAGCTCTAGTTTGGTATCTTTTGGGGCAAGGTAGGGGGAACCTTCATATTCCCTGAAATATAAAGTGTATTAATAATAGGGAGTATATAGTCTCTCGGATGGTCCTTAAGGCCCTTAATTAGGTAAGAGAGCTCGTTCAGAAAAGACATGTGACTGGACAAGTAATAACTTTATTTTTCATCCTAATGTAATAAAAATATGACCATTAAATCCTGCAGTTTAGAAACATTGCTTATATTATCTCATGAGATACACTGTCCGCCAACATAACTCAATGACATCTTTCTTCATCATTGTCATCATAATTATCTATCAAGTGGTACATACTGAAAATACAATTGTTCCCTATGGAAGATGCCAGTCTACACAAACAAGACATAGACACACACATTTCATGTATTCTAAATAAACATTGGATGGCGCGAGCCAAGCTACTCATGCTGTTTGACAAGGTCCAAGTATGGGGGACGATCCTGAAAACAGGAGACTCCACAGCTGGCTCCTGCTATTCTCTTTCATTTTGTTTATGGCAATCTTTATAATTGTGGGAATATTTCTGGGGTTTCATGATAAAGTGACTACTCATCTTAGTTACGCCTATCTAAGCAATCATATAGAACAAAATAACAAGACGGTCACGCTCTGTCTAGCACCTTTCTCTTTGCGTAGTTTTTCAGTTTTAGCGAAAGCCAATAAGCTGAAATCAATAAAGGTCATGTTAATCATTACAAAGGAAAAATGAAAGAAGGCTATGTCTGTGATCCAAAAAATGATCTAAGATTATCTCAATCAATTGTAAAAAAACAATCACATGTTACGAAAGTATGGAAAAGCAAAAATATCCTAACATATAAATAAAGTTCCTCCGAGGCTGTCAGGAGGAGATGCTTGCAACCTGATCCTGTGTCTGTGTCTCCTCATTCGCCGACGCCATCCTTTCCTACGAGAGACCCACCCCGGCTGGAGCTGGACTCCGGCAATTGGACAACCAAATCGGTTTATGCCAATAGTTGCAAAAATACAATGTCATGATCCCTGCCCTTTTCAAACTGTGAAGGTAAGATACTAGAATTCTAACAAATGGATGGAATTCTGTGAAAAAGAACTCATCAGTAAAATGAAAGCAGCATGTCTCAATTTTCATGGCGAGAATAATTCGCTCCTTTAGTAAAAAAAACAAACTCTTTAAAATACTAATTCTCTCAGTGTTTTTACAGTACTGGGTATATAGGATTAATTCAATAAATCTCCAAGGTCCTTTGCACATCTAGTGATAAACTCATAATTATTTGTACTTTAGTTAATGTTCAATTTATTAAAATCATGTATCTGATAAAACTTTGGAAACCAATTTTTGTTGAGCATTTAAACATTGATTACAAGTTGATTGTTTTTTGTACAAAATTGCAGTTACAATTTGCCATAACTGATTGTTCTGAGTATATCAAAACACACAGATGCAATAATTACAAAATCTGTTACTAAGCATACAATTAAACTTATTCTAAAATATCAATACAATGGGTTTAATTTATTTCTTCACCTTATGTACTTAGAGCTCCCTATTGTATTTATTGTAATAACTTCCCAGAGTGTTGGCCTATTTTGACATCTTCCCAGGTTTGCTACAGCTTCCCCGGAATTGGCAAGGTATTGTTGTACCCAGAATAGAGTACAGGTTTTTGATGGATTATTTATTGTTTAAGTTAAGGGACTTGAATTCTTCTTTCAAGGTGTTTCACAACTCTAAACTTTTAAAATCCATATCTTTCACATAGGTTTTACTTTTGTGCAACTTCGTGTCTTTTACTAAAAGGTGTTTTTAAAAAAAATTTTATTGTGAAAATTTCACACAAAAAATGTAGGAAGTACAAGCAACCCTTCATATAGCCACTCCCTACCGTCAACATCCATCAATATTTTGCCATAATTATTTCATCTGTTCCCTTCCTCCCTTTTTCCTGAATATTTTAAAGCAAATTCAAGACATCATGTCATTTCCCCCTTAACTACTTCAATATGTATCTAAAATGGGGTTGGGGTAATATCACCTCAGTGCTATCTTCACAGCTGACAAAATAATAATTCTTTGCTACGATCAATTCCCAGCCTATATTCAAATTATCTATTATTTTGTTTTAATTAAGTTTTTTCAAATAAGTACCTGAACAAATCCACTCACTGTATTTGTTAGATCTTTTAAGTTGTTTTTAAGTCTCTTTGAATGTAGAGCAGTATCTTTTTAATTTTCATTACTCTAATTTGTTAGAGAAACCAGTGAGTTGTCCTCTAGAAAATATGCAACATGTATGTGATTGATTGCTTTCTTGCTCAAGAACTGGTTGGTTCCTTATCTTCTGGTATTTCCTATTGATTACAAATTGGTACTAAAGGCTTTATTTGATTCACATTCAATATTTGGGGAAGAGGCTTAAGAATACTACATAGAAGGTGCTGTCTCCTTAACTCCCACCACATCTGAAGGCATATTGGTTATTTAACTTTTAATAGTGCTAAGATAATCACTGTGTGTAACGGATTGGCCAGCTTAATTTCCTTCATTATAAAGTTCTCTATCAACATTTCACCTGATAGTTCTAGCATTTATTAATGAACACTGCCTCAATAATATATTTCATTAGTGTTTGCAAACTGGTGATTCTATAATTCTTTGATCCTTCTGTATTAATTAGCTAGAATATTCTAAATTCTTTTATTCACAGACCTATGTCATTGAACTGAAATAAAATTTATAAAGAAAGTCAGGATAAATGCTTAATTCTTTCTTTATAATTGCCAATATTTAAAGTACTGTGTTGATGTCCTGGCAACATCCAATGGTTTCCATGAGCTTGGTATGTTTCTCTTCTTCTTTCCTCCTCCTCCTCCTTCTCATACCATTAGAAACACAGACTTTTTACATTAAATATGATATTACCAAGTGCAGTCTTTGGCTAAAAGGAGTCTCCTTATGTTGTCTCCTATTTCCTTTATGACCCTATTAGTCAGTCTTTGTTAGCTCCTTTGCTTTCTGGCACAATGATATCATAGACTCATCTTGAACATTTCCAACCCCACATATGGAATCAGCCATTTTCCCCAAGGAGCTCTGATTCCTTTTAGTAGAGAAATTTCAATACTACAATTTAGGCATTCTGCCTGTTCATTGCTCCTGGGTTGTCATACTTCCAAGCCTTTTCAGTGGACACATTTGGGAAATATTTATTTTTCATAAAAGGAGATAAAGTGTCACAAATTCTGCCTAACATTTCCAACTGAAATTTAAAGTCATAAGATTTTTACTTAACATCATTGATTCTCAATCTCTTGCTCTCTGAAAATCTTGATTCCTAACATTAACATAATTATTTGTTTTTTCCTATAATATACACTTTTAAGTATATGATTATATCTAAAATAGCATCATTGATCGATGCTATATGTGGGATCGAGCCCCACATCAGGCTCCCTGCTCCGTGGGAAGCCTGCTTCTCCCTCTCCTACTCCCCCTGCTTGTGTTCTCTCTCTTGCTGTGTCTCTCTCTGTCAAATAAATAAATAAAATATAAAAAAAAAATGCTGCATTTAAGGTTGGTGTAATAATTATTGTCTCTGGATGGTTATGTTACAAGATACACTTTGAAATTCTCACTTAGCAAGATTTATATAATCCACTGTCCTGTCCTAGGATATTGATTTGTGTTGTTAACATTATTAAAGTTTTATATATTTAGCATTATTATTTTTATTAGTGGGGCCATCTGAGGTTGTATCTCCCAGGAGATTGGGATTGTGTGAGCCTCAGTCCTTAGTTCTCCTCTTTAGTTCATGAGGCTAATTTATCATCTTGAACACACAGTTAAACCCTGTTCCTCCTTGGTTATTGTGTGTGATCACTGACGCTGATTCATAGCTCAATTCCCTTCCTGACTGGTTATTATGTATGACCACCAGTTGTGATCAGTCCTTGGTGTACTTGCTACTTTTACCAGGACTGTACTCATAGTTCCCTGTGTTTATATGGAGTCAAGTACCTATCTATGCTTCATTAGCATATGTGCATTAAGTAGAAGTAACAACACCCAAATATATTAGTATATATATATATATTAGTATTCCCTTGTTTCTTTAAATAATAAAAAGTTAAACATGCCTTATGCATTCAGTCTTCTTTTTTTGTTACAACTATGTTTTGTATACTTTATATTATTGTGAACTCCTGGTCTGGGATACAGATTCAACTTATTCAAATTGATCACAATTATCATCATTATTATTTTGATGCTTATATTATCACAAGTTCATCCTTTTAGCATTGCCACAATATCCTTTAAAATGTACTTGTTTTCTAGCAACAACAAATTTTTTTTCTATCTATTTAAATTGTTCTTGCCTAAGACCTGGAATAAGCTATCCTGAAGTCTTTTTTATTTTTTTTAAATATTTTATTTATTTATTTGAGAGGCAGAGACTAAGAGAGAGAGCACATGAGGGGGAGGAGGGTCGGGAGGGTCAGAGGGAGAAGCAGACTCCCTGCCGAGTAGGGAGCCCAATGCGGGACTCGATCCTGGGACTCCAGGATCATGACCTGAGCCAAAGGCAGTCGCTTAACCAACTGAGCCACCCAGGCACCCAAGCTATCCTGAAGTCTTAGTTCCTTTTAGAGGAGAATAATACTTGTACAACCTCTGCCCCACCCTTTCCCCTTTGCTTTACCATTCCAGTTACCGCTAGCACCATTTCTGAAATGCTAGCATTCTGCTTCTCTGTTCCTAAGGCCTTTTTCTGGCTGCTGGGTTCTACTTTCTGATTGGCAGGCTGGAAGTGCCAGGGAATTGGCACCACATGGGAGCAGCACTCATCTAATGATTCACGAAAGTTGGATATGAATACTCCCAACTCCCTCATCCACTGGTGGGATAATTCTGAGGCTTGAGTTTCACATTAATTCCCAGAGTTCCAAGTTACCAGCAATTATAACATGCAAGGTATATATCTTCTATTAGCTTCGTTCCCTTCCCTATCTCATTTTTTGATTCCTCTCTTTGCACTGGAATCTTTTGCCTCAATGTCTGCTTCTGGAGCAAGCTAGATTATGTATGAGGGATCAAAACCTGATCCTAGAGTGCTGACGGTAGGCAAAAAAGTCCTGCTGCTGGAGCTGCAGTGACAAGAGCTGGAAACTTCATGTCCTTTTTCACTGATTAACCATGATTTTATTTTCCAGATGAAACGATTATGTTGCTAAGCTCTACCTTTTTTAAAGGATACGATTTCACTGACTGATAAAACTTTCTTCTGCTTTAACAAAGGGCTGTTAATAAATGTCTGATGATGGCAATGCACGAGAGTGATAGAGATAAGATCTATGTTCTAAAGAATTGAACTTTTTCAAAGAATTCATTTAAATTCTTCTAGCATTTATGAGGGATTTATGTGTCAACCACTGGGCTAAGAGCTAGGAACACAAAAGTAAAAAGCTGACATTAGTAAGTAAATTAAATATTTGCCTGTCAGAAAGTTGAAGAATTAAAAAGGCCATGTTTTGACATTTATAATCCTATAAAGGTCACATTTTCACACAAAAAATGATTCTTTTGTATTAAAAAAATAGGACGACTATATGAGACAAAGACATGGTATTATTTTTTCCACACTTAAGGATAACTTGTGGTGAGGGACTTTCTTGCCCTCGTTAACCTTAGAAAAAATATTTTTTACACAAGATGTTAAATTGAATTCATAATTAACAGCAATATATGACTTCTGTTAGCATTTCCAAAAATTTAAATCCTGTCAAAATTGTCTCCTCTACTTGAGGGTTGTGTATTTTAAAGACCACTGACAAGCAAGTTTTAGATTTAGACTAGACTGAATTGCATGGTATACACGGCAACTATAAATTCAACACTGGGGTATTTTAAAAATATATATTTGTGCTTATTATTTAATTATAAGGGAAAAAAGCACACATTTCTTTTAGCTTATTTCCAGTCAGCCATACATAATTCACTAAAAAAAATATTCAAAATGATATGTCAGAATAGGAGAAGGTCCTGGTTTCCCTGTCCTAGGTCTTAAACTTCTTTTCATATTTACAATGAATTCTTCTAATTATTGGAATCTTCTGTGGTGGTTATTTTTCAGAGAAACATCACTTACTGCTGAAATGCTTTCGTTCCCGCCCATTCTCTATTCCCAAGAGATACTCCTCTTACTTTATTCCCCTTATCATTTCAGTACATTGGGAAATAATATGTGCTAGTAACAATTTAGAATTATCTCATATCCCCCTCCCCCAAGATGATGCTTTAAACCTGCCAGTTTAAAGAAATTAACATTTGACTGATGCATTTGGCAATAGCAACAAATTCATGTACCAATACATGGACTGATTTCACCAGAAAATATAATGTATACTTGTGTTTTCATGCCACTAGTCAGCATTAAAAAGTGGTAAGATCTTGTTTTTTGTTGTTGTTCTCATTTTTCACAGTGACATTCATGGGCCTATACCTAGTATCCTGGTAAATGCATATGAGTTTGATATGATATATTCAATACAGAAATGTAAAAATAGGAGAGGCATAGAGGAGACATTTTACTATTTATCAGGATTTTGAGTACCTATGCCTCATTTTTTTATATTTACTCTTTTTCCTCTTGCATTATTTATTTTTTCTTAAATAGAAGTTATTTTTCAGGGCAGTTTCATGTTCACATCAAAACTGGTGGAAGGTATAGACATTTCTTATTTACTCCCTGCCTCTACACATACACAGCCTCCCTGATTATCAACAAACCTCACCAGAGTGGTACACTTGTTACAAGTCATAAACCTACATTGACACATCATTATCATCACCCAGACTCCAAAATTTACATTAGGTTTCATTCTTGGTGTTGTCTATTCTATGGGTTTGGACAAATTTATAATGCCTTTTTCAGAATGTCATATAGTTGGAATCATTCAGTATGTAGCTTTTTCAGACTGGCTTCTTTCAGGTAGTAATATGCATTTAAGTTTCCTCCATGTCTTTTTATGGCTTAATGGCTCATTTATTTTTAGCATTGAATACTATTCCACTGTCTGGATGGAATGTACCTACTGAAGGCCATGTTGGTTGTTTCCAAGTTTTGGCAATTATGAAGAAAGCTGCTATAAACATCTGAGCATAGGTTTTTGTGTGAATATGTTTTCAACTCCTTTGGATAAATACCAAGGAGTATGACTGCTAGATCATATGGTAAGAAACTGCCAAACTTCTTCCAAAGTGGCTGAAACATTTTGCATTTCCACCAGCAATGAATGACAGTCCCTGTTACTCCACATCCCTGTCAGTATTTGGTGTCATCAGTGTTGTGAATTTTAGCCATATTCTAATAGGTGTGTAGTGGTATCTCATTTTGTTTTAGTTTGTATTTCCAGATGACATATAATGTGGAGCATCTTTTCATATTCTTATTTGCCATCTGTATATCTTCTTTGATGAGGTGTCTACTAAAGACTTTGGCCCATTTTTTAATCAGGTTGTTTTCTTATTATTGAGCATTAAGAGTTCTTTGTATATTTTAGATAATAGTCCTTCATTAGATGTGTCTTGCAAATATTTCCTCCCCGTTTGTGTCTTGTCTTTTCATTCTCTTGATAGGGTCTTTTGCAGAGCAGAAAATTTTTAATGATATCCAACTTAGCAATTGTTTCTTTCATGGATTATGCCCTTAGTGTTGTCATTTGACTAAAGTCACCACCAAACCCAGGATCATCTAGATTTTCTCCTATGTTATCTTCTAAGAATTTTATAGTTTTGTGTTCTACATTTAGGCCCATGATCCATTTTTGAGCTAATTGTTGTGAAGAGTGTAAGGTCAGTGTCCAAATTCATTTTCTGCATATGAATGTCCAGTTGTTCCAGCACCATTTGTTGAAAAGACCATTTCTGCTCCATTTTATTACCTTTATTCCTTGTCAAGGATCAGTTGACTATATCTGTGTGACCTATTTCTGAGCTCTCTAGTCTATTCTAATGAATTGTCTATTCTTTCACCAATACCATACTATCTTGATTACTGCAGTTTTCTAGTAAGTTGGAAGTCAAGTAGTGTCAGTCTTCCAACTTTGTTCTTCTCAATATTGCATTGGCTATTCTGGGTCTCTTGCATCTCCATATAAACTTCAGAATCAGTTTGCTGATATGCAGAAAATAACTTGCTGAGATTTTGACGGGGATTATGCTGAATCTATAGATCAAGTTGGAAAAAACTGACATTTTGACAATATTGAGTCTCCCTGTTCAGGAACATGGAATATCTCTCCATTTATGCAATTCTCCTTTGATTTCATCATCAGTTTGTAGTTTTTTTCATATAGATCTTATACATATTTTGTTAAATGTATTTCTAAGTATTTCATTTTTGGGGGTGCTAATGTAAATGGTACTGTGTTCTTAATTTCAAATTCTACATAGGAGAGTTTGTTCATTGCTGGTACATGGGAAAGCAATTGGCTTTTGTATATTAACCTTGTATCCCACAATATTGCTGTAATTGTTTATTAGTTCCATTAGGGTTTTTTTTTTTTCTTTTGGTCAATTCTTTTGGATTTTCTACATAGATGATCATGTCACCTGTGAACAATGACAGTTTTACTCGTCCTTCCCAAACTATATGGCTTTTATTTCTTTTTCTTTTTTTTTTAAGATTTTATTTATTTGCGAGAGAGACAATGAGAGAGAGACAGAGAGCATGAGAGGGAGGAGGGTCAGAGGGAGAAGCAGACTCCCCACTGAGCGGGGAGCCCGATGCGGGACTCGATCCTGGGACTCCAGGATCATGACCTGAGCCGAAGGCAATCGCTTAACCAACTGAGCCACTCAGGCGCCCTATTTCTTTTTCTTGTCTTATTGCATTAGCTAGGAATTCCTCATTACTTCTTCTATCCCTTCTCCATTCTAAAGATCAATTTGGTGAGAAGAGAATTGGAATTATTTAGGCTTTTGATATAAGAGAAGAAAAATCTAAAATTTCATTTCAGATCTGAAAAGTTTTTTGAAGTTCTTATTCTCCAAAAATATTTCTAATATCATATTAAACAGAAACTTAAACTGAGACCGAACTATAATACAAATTAGAGTAAATAGGTGAATGCCGAACACAAGTCTGTTAAATACATCCATGAATCTAGAACTTCAGGGATAGTAAATATATAGTCTGCAGGCTGTCACTTCTCCATTCTGAACTCCTGGCAGATATTGCCAATCAAACTCATCACTCTCACCTGTTAGGCAAGGGTTCTCGCACAATGTTCCTAGCAGTACCATCCCTAGCTCAAGGCTGGTTCATGGAATAAAATTATTTACCATCCCTGAAGTAAAATATAAACAGTTTGTAAAATAAATTGCTTTTTCTTAATTCTCAGGATGTACCTCAACCAGAATAAGATAAAAGGTGAAAGAGTTATAAAAGTAGTGCATCTTTTCCTCCTAGCTTCTAAAATTGTGGAGATAGCTGCAGCTGTTGCATAAATCAGAGTTTCTTCCATTGTAATGATGAAAATAACTGAAAATAACCCCAATCCCAAAATGGTAAGAGCAATAAATCAACAATTTAGGAAGTGTAAATATATATATATATATATAAGTGTGTATATAATGACCATATATCTAAGGTAATGACCCTTAGTAATGTTGTTTCAAGCCAAGTTTAAATCTTTGGGCACTGCAAGATGCTCAACATCATTAATCATTAGGGAAATGCAGATAAAAACTACAATGAAATATCACCTCATTGTGAGGTGATACATTTGTGACACATCTGTCAGAATGGCTAGAATCAAAAAGACAAGAAATAACAAGTGTTGGTGAGGATGTGGAGAAAAAGAAACCCTCCTGCGCTGTTGGTGGGAATGTAAATTGGTGCAGCCATTGTGGAAAACAGTATGGAGTTCTTCAAAAAATTAAAACCAGAAATACCATATGATCTAGTAATTCCATTAGTGGGTATTTACCCAAAGAAAATTAAAACACTAACTCCAGAAGACATACACACCCCTATCTTTATTGCAGTTTTATTAGAATAGTCAAGATATGAAAACAACCTAAGTGTCCATCCATAGATGAATGGTTAAAGAAAATATGGTACATAGAAACAATGGAATATTACTCAGCCATAAAAAAGAATGAGATCTTGCCATTTGTGACAACAGGATAAACCTAGAGAGTATTATATTAAGTGAAATAAGTCTGACAGAATAAGACAAATACTGTACGATTTCACCTATATGTGGAATCTAAAAAATAAAACAAACAAACAAAAAGGAGCAATAGACCCATAAATACAGAGAACAAACTGCTGATTGCCAGAGGGGAGCAGAGTGGCAGGATGGGAAAAATGGGTAAAGGAGAATGGGAGATATAGGCTTCCAGTTATGACTTATGAATAAGTCATGGGGATAAAAGGTACATAATAGGGAATAACCAATGGTATTATAATAGCATTGTATGGTGACATGGTAGCTACACTTGTGAGCACAGCATAATGGATAGAAATGTCAAATCACAATGCTGTACATCTGAAACTGATGTAATATTATGTGTGAACAATACTTCAATAAAAAATACTTTTAATAAATAAAGTAAATCTTGGGTACTGTAGATCATTCTGAGCAGAGCTAAAGTGATGTTCCCATTTTTCTTCTCAGGTTTCTATGGAAACACCTTTTGAGGTGGAGTGTGCCAGAAAAAATATTTTATTTTTAAGTAAAATGATAACAAGTGCTTTTTATCTACGCAAAACAAAAATTCTTTATGGATGTCTGAACTCAGGCTAAAATGTGATTTCATTATTTGTCTCCCAAGACAACCAAATCATAGAACCAACACTATTTAGATTGCAGGTGTGCATGTGAGAAGAAAATTATGCCTTATTCTTCAGTTCAGGGAATGTATTATTTATTTTGTTATACTTATGAAGCTATTTTATATTTTCACGCAAAGTCCCAGATAATACACATTTTAAGGCATGGCAAATTTAACAAATGCTGATAAAATTTTCAATTCAATTAAGTTTTAATGGCTCTTTAATGTGAACTCTCTTTAATAAAAACAAAACAAAACACAAACATACACGCATGCCCACACACAGCTGTCTATCCCCGATATAAAATAAGGTCTTCTTCTAAGGTATAAATGGAGCACCTATGTAAAGTAAGCTCGTTCTCTTTTTTAAAAAAATTGGACTTTCAGAATAAAGTGTTTGTTTATTCAAAATTTTACTTCCTAGAATTTCAAAAGTGAATGAAGAATTCTGTGTCTACATTATGCATGGTTTTTATATATTTTTAAATATTAATCATGTCCAGTATCAGCCTTGGTCTGTTCTCCCTAAAGAGATCTTGTTGGTTAGTCTACAAGCATTATTCCTCTATCTTTCTGATCATTTTAGTTGTCTTTTTCTTGAGGTCCATTTACTAGACTTGTATATAATATCCCAGATGCAAATGGGCAATTGCTTTATCCTAGAATTAGGGCAACTTCTGTTAAGAAAACAAAAGAAAAGTAGAGTGTGTGGTAAGAGACACAGAAGCCTGCATCTACCTTATTATGTCTAACACTGAAAATGTCTAAAACTGATCAATCAAGAATAGCAGAATAATTTCATTATTTAAATGTTTTAAAGTACATCAGAGGGACAGAGATAGATGCACAGAAGATGGCACCTTTTAAGCAGGATCAGAAAGAAGAGTTGAGTCAGGAGCAGCCATTATTATAAGTTTTTAGTAGTACTGTACTCTTTAGACTAGGTAAACATATTGTTTTGCTGATAATTTTTTAAAAATTGGAATATTAAAAGTAGGGGAGGAAACTCATCTGCTACTTTTTTGCCCAAACAAACAGATATGTTAGGATATATATCCATTGACCAGGATATTTAATTCATAAATAACACAAGGTCAAATGCAAAATGGGTATTTACATTGTCCTCCTCCTTTCAGCTACTTTTTATCTCTTAATTTGAAAATGTTGAATTAGACAAATTTTCTCAAGAAGAAACCTTATTATATCTTTTTCTATGCAGAAAAATATTCACCTCTTCCTCCTCCTCTGGATTTTGTCCCAAGCCATACCTCCATCTATAGCAAACGTTTGTCACTCACCTTGCAATCCTATGGTAACTCATTTTCCATAAATCCATTTGCTTCCTCAGAAAACTCCAAAGAATAAAGCTTAATTTCTCCTTACAGCTATATTTACTTAAATTTGTATATAAAATATTCCTCCCAATTGGCCATACTTACTAAAATTCTTTTAAACTAATCCTCACTATAGACCCTACCATCTTGCTCCATGACGCACGGCTGTCTTTCCTTCATCATTTTTGTTCAGTAAGAATGTTTATCTCATTTGCTTCTCTGATGTCCTACCTCACCTGTCTGCTCCCTTCCCAGCCAAGTCTTGTCTGACTCTGGCGCACTTCTATGCACCCTTTCAAAGCCTCTGCGCCCAAATCACTGAACCACAGCTCCTGTGACAATGTCTTCAGTCTTCTGCTGAGGGCTGTGCCTCTGGATAATGTAAACTGTCACCCATCCATTGTAACCTCATAGTAGGTAGCAAAGAAGAATCAAAATAAATTAACCTCAGCTGCTATGTGCTGCAGTACATTGTCCAGAAGTTGTTCCTAATTCCTTCTTTTCATAAAGTTTAAGGACAGCATGACACCAACAGAGCAAACCACTTCACCTTTATCCCCCCAGCTAAAAATACATCTCCCAAATGTAGGTTTAAAAGTGAGAAAGTAAACTTTCTTTCAACTGGGATGGTTGAAATTTTTAAGACGTAATAACTAGTTCTGAAAGTTACAGGTTTCAAACATGAGATGAGAGCTCAAAGTCCTTTATAAAATAACAATTTTTATTATAGAAACAGTCCGGTCTCAAAATGTAATATATGAAAAGCCAAATTTACAAAATAAATTAGGTACTTTTTACAGCACAAAAGAGATTCATTATCTGAAAATTTTTACCTTAAAATTTTTTAGAAAATGAGTTCCCAGACATTTAAGATTTTTCTCTCCATAGATCATTGACTATTTGACTTCTTTGATCAAGAGGAAAAGACAGACACTTTTAAGCCTATTCTATTGTGAAGTATTGCCAATTAAAGGCATTTAAAAAAACATGATGCCACAATTAAATTTACACAAATTTTTCAATATGTGAGTTATTGTATAAAGCATAAGTTCACAGATTTGTCCAAAAGCTGGTAACTAGTCTATTTTCCCTCTTCTTTCCTCCTTTTTCTGTTTTTTGTTTTTTTTTAATTTTTGTTTTTGTTTTACTTTTTGGGACAACATATAAAACTTCAGGACTATCACATAAAAATAGATACCTTGATTCTCAGAAAAATCCAAGGATCTGGCAACTGACATTTCCACTGACAACAAGCAGCTAGAGTTGAATAGCTAAGTTCTCTTTTATGTGCAGCATGACTACCCTAAGTCCTAGAGGCCCCTTCATACACTATTGCATGCCAAATCCAGCCAAATCCACTCATTTAAATTACCTGCTTAATGTCTATAGGCATTTATTTGATTTTGTGAATATTTAAGTTTCTTAAACTAGTCATGGTATTCATTAGTTAGTTCATAAATGATGATCTTAATAGTTACAGAAAGTCTTAATAGTTATAAGAAATCCTATTTAATGCCTAATTTTCATCAAAAATAATCTTATATTTAAATTAATAGTGATATAGAGCTCTTATGTGGAGTAAAGATACATTTAAAAAATTGAGCTTTTGGGGCACCTGGGTGGCTCAGTCTGCCTTCGGCTCAGGTCATGATCCCAGGGTCCTGGGATCAAGCCCCGCGTCAGGCTCCCTACTCGGTGGGGAGACTGCTTCTCCCTCTCCCACCCCCCTTGCTTGTGTTCCTTCTCTCACTGTGTCTCTCTCTGTCAAATAAATAAATAAAATCTTTATAAAAAAGATTGAGCTTTTGTGTAACTCAGTTGAAAACTGAAACCAGCCAAACAGTATTTTTCCTTGTTTTACTACTAATTTAATATACTATGTATTAATCTCCTCAAGCTGCATAACAAATTATCATAAACTTGGTGTCTTAAAATAACAGAAATTTATTTTCTCACAGTTGTGCAGACTAGAAGTCTGAAATCAAAAAGCTGGCAGGGGGGCACCTGGGTGGCTCAGTCGTTAAGCGTCTGCCTTCGGCTCAGGTCATGATCCCAGGGTCCTGGGATCGAGCCCCGCATCGGGCTCCCTGCTCTGCGGGAAGCCTGCTTCTCCCTCTCCCACTCCCCCTGCTTGTGTTCCCTCTCTCGCTGTGTCTCTCTCTGTCAAATAAATAAATAAAATCTTTAAAAAAAAAAAAATTAAAAAAAAAAAAAGCTGGCAGGGCTATGCTCCCTGGAAGCCCCTACAGGAGAATCCTTCCTTTCTTCTTCCAAATCCTGGTGTTCTTTGGTTTGTGGCAACAGAATTCCAATCTCTGACTTCATGTTCACATACCCTCCCCTTTACCGTGTCTGTGTTTCTGTGTCCTTTCTCCTTTAAGGACACCAGTCATTGGATTTAGAACTGACTCTAAATCCCTATCATGTCACCTTGAGATCCTTAACTTGATTACAACTGCAAAGATCTTATTTCCAAACAGGGTCATATTTACAGGTATGGGGAGAGGGAAAAAGGGGTTAGAACTTGGACATTCCTTATTTTTGAGGGATAAAATTAAACTCACTACATACTAATTTTTCATAGATTCAAATAAATCTGTGGCCCAGTTTGGTTTAAGTATTTAAGCTCTAGTCACTTTCCAATTTAAATTCACATATTTAATAAAGTCAGGCTATAAAAATAAAGTTTTCCTTTGGTTTAAAAACTAGGATCGCTGCTGAACTATAATTAGTTGCATCTAATAAGCCAGTTCTAAGCTACAAGACTAAATGGAAGTAAAGGAAGTCTTACAATTTAAGCCAGTTTTAAAATCAGAGTAGTTAACCACTTTTCTCTCTGACTAGGGATTTTCAAGATTGGTGCATGGCCCCTGAAATGGATGCTGGAACAGGCTAATGCAACTTTGATTTTGTAAGAACCAACTGTTAAGCATTCAGGAATTTTGAAAGCTAGCAGTAGCTTGAAATTGGCCATAGTGGAAGTATTTACACCCAAAATTTGGCAAATGCTACAAATCAAAGGCCTTCCTCCCCAGAGAGCCTGCTATAAAACAGTTACCAGCACACCACAGCCTGCACATTATCAAGTGGTTCAAAGGTGGTTTGGCAGTTTCATAAATGCAAGATTATGTGAAATGCAAGATTAATTTTTTAAGGTTTTATTTATTTATTTGAGAGAGAGAGAAAGCACAAGCAGGGAGGGCGGGAGGAGCAGAGAGAGCAGGAGAAGCACACTCGGCTGAGCTGGGAGCCCAACGCAGGGCTCGATCCCAGGATCCCAGGATCATGACCTAAGCTGAAGGCAGAAGCTTAACCAACTGAGCCACCCAGGTGCCCCAAGATTAATTATTATCATCCCCCAAATATTGTTGCTTCTTAATCCTCATGTCCTCAAATGATGTTCAGGAGCAGCAAGGATCACGCTACAGTCAAAGCTAACAAGGTGAATTAGTGTCAGCTAGTGAATTCTCACATCATTTGCATAAAGCAGGCATTTAAAATTGTTATAGTGTGTTGCATCTACAAAAATAGATCAGTGACTCACAATAATTCAGAAAAGCGTAAAAGTAATGACAGAAAAGGTAAAGGTTTCAGTTCAGAATAACATCATATATATATTATAGTATCCCAGTGCAAATGTGGAAATTGAATGTTTCTTGTTCTGACAAAGATTCTATGAGTATAATGATTATTTGCAAATAACACAGCTACAAATATCTAAAAAGTAGACTTTGTTGGCCAAGAGATACTAGTCACTTCTACCTCTCAGTGTATTGTCTGCTATGAGACCATGTGAAATAATAAGGAGGTAAAGAAGCTCTCCCAATTTCAAACACAGCACAGTGACCTTTCTAGTAAACCAATTACATATCACCAGAATGAATGCATAATATGTTTCCAGCATGAAATTGATTAACTTTGTTATCAACTTTTGTTAACTTTGTTAATCAATTTAGGAGGATGTAACCAAAACCATAGAGGCATTCTTCATAGTTTTACTGCTCATAGAAAAAGGGGTAGACATTCTGTTATTACTGAGACACTTGCTAAATGACCTACAAAGTTAATAAGTATCACTTTCACAAGAAAAGCAGAACGAGCTCAAGATAAATTCCTTTATCAAATGGCACTATTAGATTAGACATCATTTAATATCAGTTACACACAATGTGGAGAAGCAAGTGCTGTGACACGCTCATTGTAAGAAAATGTGCACTTAGATCAGAACTGGTAGTGCAAGCTGTGTGTGTGTGTGTGTACAAGAAACAGGAGGACTGCTGGACAAAGTAACTGCACCCAAATGCCAGGCCACATACTACCTCATTCATAGAGAACTGCTGGCAGTCACCAACCTACCTCCTCGATGACTCAGCATTGAAGGAAATGACTCAAATTTCAAATATGTTCTAATTGATTCAATAAACTTTTATTGTACCTGACAGGCACTGACTTGTGGGGTTGGGAATATATCAGTGATGAAGCAGATAAAATAATCTGCCTCATTTTGCTGTGTGTGTTGGTGGGGAGGAGGACAGACAATAAACCAAATAAATAACTGAATTTGATAGTTGATATTTGATAGTTTTTGTCCTACAGAAATGACAATTTCCTATAATTCAACTGAATATTTTAGAAAACAATAAACACCATAGATATAAATAAAGCAGGGCAGAGGGAGAGGGAGTTTTGTAACAAGGTAGGGGCTAAGGTAAGTGCATTGGGAGGTGAGGGAAGGCTTCACTAGTATGACTTTCTCAGTGAGCTGTACAGGGAAACTGGCAGACAGAACAGGACTACTTTCCCCACTAAATAATGTTAGCTGTTGAAAGGACACATGAGGTTTTGAAAAGATAAGCAAGATAAAAGCATTTCTTCATGAAGTGATAATACCAGAAAAGATGGTTTCACTTATTTCAAGTGACGCTCAAGCTATGTGCCTCAAAGATAAATCCTGTATTTTAAACAGCCTGAAATTATCACTTTATGGACAAAACACAGAATTTTGATGTTGAGATTGAGGATATCAGGATTTCTTTTGTTTTCTTTTCCTTTTTCTCTTTTTTTTAGAGAGAGAGAGGGAGTGAGAGAGAGAGAAAGAGAGAGGCAGGGGAAGGGGAAGAGGGGGAGAGGGAGACAGAGAATCCTAAGCAGGCTCCACGCCCAGGGCAGAGCCCAGTGCCAGGCTCATCCTTAACCCTGAGATCATGACCTGAGCCAAAATCAAGAGTTGGATGCTCAACCAACTGAGCTCCCCAGGCACCCCAGAGGATATCAGGATTTCTTAAGACCAAGTGGTGGGACAAGAAACTTGACTGCCAAGAGTTCAATGCTTGCCAGAGAAAGAAATTAGGCTTATTTGTAATCTGAATCAAAATCCTGCAACAGAATATGGGTTATACTTTCAAAGGTATGCATTACCTAAGAGTGGATTGGAAAACCATTGGCTATTTCTCCCAAGTTGAAGCTTTTAAGATTAATGTATTTTAACCTTGCCTGTTTAGCATCTTTCAGAATACTCAAAGTAGACTTCAGTGGAAAATTTCTTCATATTTTTGGATCCATATGCAGTCTGAAAATCTGAAACTATATGACAGTGCCAACAAACACTTGCTGCCATTTCCAAGAGCCTATAATTATGACAAAAGAATTTCTAATTTAGTAGAAATAAAGATAAAATAAAGGAACCAACTGCATATAGAACATGACATATAGCTACAGCCTTCATACTGAATAAATACATCCAAGTAAAATGTTACAAACAGCATCATCCATCTCACAGATATGATAAAGGGAGCAGGATAATGCCTGGTTAAGGGCTCACACACCAAAGTCTAAGATTGAGTCCCATTTAAGTAGCTGCATGGCCTTGAACAAGTTACTTAACCTTTCCATGCCTCATTTCCATCTGGAGAAGATCGTAATAATGCCAATTTTATAAGAGTTAATATGACTATCACCGTGGGTTAATATACATAAAAAACTTAGTGCCTGGTATACAGTAAAGTACCTTAGTGCCAGGTTTTGCAATAAAGGCTATACAAGTAATAAGATTTCCCAGGTTGTTGTGATGACTTGATGGATTTGGAGACATAATAGTGAATGAGAAGCACATGTGTATACAAAAACCTATTATAGCTTGAAAACTATACAATCATTTAGTCTCATAGATCAACATCTTTCTAAAACCTAATGCAATCAGTTAAGCCTAAAGAAAATAAAAGGGTCAAGAAAACTTTGTCATATAAAAATAGAACAAAGTGCTTGAAAAGAGCTTGTTCTGTTCTTTGCCCCTTCCTTCCATTTTACCCTCATGGACCCTTCGCATTTGCTTAACAAGCAAGCTGCTTTGTCATGTCCTGAAATGTTTATAAACTCCAAACTTGTTAAGTCAAAGTTTAGACTGTTTTATTAAGTACTCATTTAGATCTGTACTGCTTTATGGGAATTCAAACAAGGTCATGCCAATCCATTAAAATCTGGCCTTGCTTTCATTTAGTCATACATATCTGGGAGGTTTTGCTTTAGTTAATAAATCTCAGATGTGAAATGCAGTGAGGTGTAGGGGAGAGAACAGTAGAATCAAGCAATCTATGCCTGAATTCTGGGTGTTGAACTTCAGACCTCAGTGGAAATGAGCACTGAAGCCTTTAAAGTTTCCCTTTCCATATCAAGAAAAACAGGGATAATAATTTTGAAAAACAAATGGGAAGATACTTTTTAAACTGATAATACTATGCAGAGATTCAGGGACACATTCAAGTTTTGTGAGGCTTATACATATTGGGGGCCGTCTCAAGCAAAAATACAGTATTATAAATACAAAATTAGATACAGAAGTAAATGTTAATTTAGAATGAGAAAATAAGTCACAACAAATTATAAATGTTAAGACACTGACAAATACAAGCATGATGAAATCCAGCAATATAGCATAATATTTTTATTAACTAACTGCCTGACATGCAGTTAGAATAGGCTTTTCCTACAGTTTTGGTTGCACACTCTAAAGACCTCTTGAATATGATAATGGTTTTATAATTAAATTATTCTGTAGTAACTAAGAAAAACAATTCAGACCTTCCTCTAACATGATTGATTGGAATTTTATTAAAGTAACTGAGAATGGTTTCCTTTAGCTTTATAATTTGTTTCTGGCCACGTCATGTATATTTTTTTAGTTATTGTCATATTTAGAAAAACCTCTATCAAATGTCTTTCCTGTGTATGTTCTATGATTTCAGAGCATTTCATGTTTTCCTATCTAGGGACTATCCTAACATATTCATTGACTTAGTGATACCCATTACGCTGTTTGTCCTAGAATTGTTATCTTCATCAGTTTCAGTACTCATATCAAATTAAAATATTAAAATATTTTCCCAATGTGTCCATTTGATACATTCCTTTTCATTATCTGTAGGACCAGATGAATAGGAAGTCACAGGACCAGAAGAAATGCAGAAAAATGGGCATCCACACCCACATCTCTCAACATTTTCCTTTGCAAAATAAAGATGAGAAACCTTTAAAGATATTATTTGTGATAGACTAGCAAGGATAGAGTTTTAAATTTTATGAAGCCCTGTGGATTTTCATTGTGCTAACCCAAAGAATCTTGAAAAACTATAACATTATTTGCTCCCAAAATAATTCTCTGGTCCGAAAAAGAAATTGAGGCAAATCCTCGATTATCTTTTTATTATTGTTGCAGTTGTAAATTTTCTTAAAAGCAAGCCTCGAAATGTTAATGTCTTCTCTAAGATAAAAATCCCCAAGTGCCACTTCAGACTTGATGTTTTCTATTAGAGCTTATTTATAAAGCTTATATTTAAACTTCCACTTGAATTACTACTTTAGTTAAGCCTGTTAATGTAAATTATGGGACTCTTTGGAGCCATACAGATTTGCTAAGTACTATGTAGCTGCACAAAGAATATGAGCCATTCTATAGGAACTGATCAATTAAAATAATTTCATCATGGGCGCCTGGGTGGCTCAGTTGGTTAAGCGACTGCCTTCGGCTCAGGTCATGATCCTGGAGTCCCGGGATCGAGTCCCGCATCGGGCTCCTTGCTCAGCGAGGAGTCTGCTTCTCCCTCTGACCCTCCCCACCTCATGCTTTCTCTCTCTCTCAAATAAATAAATAAAATCTTTAATAAATAAATAAATAAATAAATAAATAAATAAAATAATTTCATCATGTATGGTTTTGAATTAGTTATTGGTCTCATATGCCTATAATGAAAATCAGTGCACCAATTCTGGATTTTTTAGTTGTATTCATGGATGTATTAAGAAAAAAATATTAAAAAAATTCTCGGAGGTAGTTTTCATATACCAACACTAAGGAAAAGCTGAATACAGGAACAAAAGTTTTAGGTTGTTTCTTTGGAGTTAATAACCAGAAATACTAGTTTTTACCACAACACCATAAATGAAGCACATCCTTAATATAACTTTTTTTGAAATTAAAAAAATTTTAAATTGCAATAGAATATATATAACAAAAATTAGTCATTTTAGCCATTTTTATGTGTACAATTCAGTGGCATTAAATATATTCACAATATTGGGCAACTGTCACCAATATTTCCAAAACTTTTTCATCTCCGAAAACAGAAACTTTGTAACCATTAAGTAATAACTCCTTATTCCTCTTCTCCTCCCCAATCCCCTGATAACCTCCAACCTACTTTCTGTCTCTAGGAATTTGCCTATTCTAGAAATTTAATGTAAGTGCAATCATACAATATTTGTCCTTTTCTTTAGCCTATTTCATAAAGTGTATGTTTTCAAGGCTCATCTACGTCAGAGCATAAGAACTTCATTCCTTTTAATGGATGAGTAATATTCTGTTCTATTCATTACCACATTTTTTATCCATTCATCTGTTGGTGGACATTTGAGGTGTGTGAACATTTGGACATCTGGCTATTGTGAACAAGGCTGCGATAAACACTAGCATACATGTATCTATTTGAGTCCCTTAATTTCAAGTCTTTGAAGTGGAATTGCTGAGTCATATGGTAATTCTGTTAACTTTTTGAAAAACAACACCAACCTATTTTCCACAGTGGCTGTAACATTTTACATTTCCATCAGCATTGTATGAGGGTTCTGTTTCTCCACATTATTATAGCCATTCTAGAGGGTGTGAAGTAGTACCTCATAGTGGTTTTGATTTGCATTCCTCTAATGACTAATGAAGTTGAGCATCTTTTCCTATATTTACTGGGCATTTACATGGCTTCTTTGGAGAAATGTCTATTCAAATCTTTTGTCCATTTTTTAATTGAGTTATTTGTCTTTTTGTGCTAAATTTTGGGAGTTCATTATATATTTGGAGATTTGTAAATATTTTCTCCATTCTGTATTCTGTCTTTTCACTTTCTTGTTAATGTAACTCTTTGCCTTTTTAGGAATAGTGTTTAATTTTTTCTCTTTGAGATGAAAGAGGATATGAAGGATTTCAAATACTAATCATAGTAATTATTGAAAATGCTATAAAAGAAATGTACTTTCCTTTTAACTGATTCATTATTCTTAACATGGAATATATTAACTAACCTTGTTTTTCTTGTTTGTACAAAGGAAGGCTGGCTTTAATTAGAGCCATTTCTACAATAAGGAGTTTTTCAAAGTAAAAAAGGATGACATCAGAGGAAAAATTGAACATATGTTTCATTTATAGAATACTTTTCTCACCTATGCCTAAAGAATCATTTACTTTACTGGAGTTAGGAAGTATTGATTAGAAGAGAGTCTATTATATTGGAAGAGGGAATTATATAAGGTTTAGTGGAAAGAGAATATGTTAAGCCAGGAAATTCAAGGGAATATGGATAGGTTCATAATATATTATGGAAAAAGAAAAAAGATAAATTGAGAATATCCTCATTCTTGGGACCTCGGAAGTTAGATGAGCCAAGAACACAGTTGGAATTCACTCAAATGTACAGAGCATATAACTGAGAACAAAATGTGCAAGTTCCACTCCTGGTTTTTTTCTTTTTGGTTTTTTGTTTTTGCTATGAAAATTCCTCCTTATTAATGATATTATAAATGAGAAAAGTCACAAGCACTTACAGTTTATAGGAAGCAGGGATGGAGCTAGTTCCATATCAGGAAGACTAGGGAGGAGTTTAAAGAAAGACAAAAGATAGGACTAAAGAAGAGACCCTTGATTATAGATAGAAGATATTATATAGAGCCTACATGCTAAAGAGCTTCATCTTTTTTTTTTTATAAATTCTTTTTTTTTTTAAGATTTTATTTTATTTATTTGAGAGAGAGAGAGAATGAGGGACAGAGAGCATGAGAGGGAGGAGGGTCAGAGGGAGAAGTAGACTCCCTGCTGAGCAGGGAGCCCGATGCGGGACTCCATCCTGGGACTCCAGGATCATGACCTGAGCCGAAGGCAGTCGCTTAACCAACTGAGCCACCCAGGCGCCGCAAAAGCTTCATCTTTATTTGAAAATCTTCAGTAAAATTTTTTTGCAAGCATGGAAAAAAGAATGAGCCATAAAGTATTATAAATTATATTAAGAAAACAAGCCCATAAGACAGAGAGCCAATTAAGAGTATGAAAGCCTTCATAATTTTATTCCAGAATCAAAGTCTCTTCCCAGTGAGTTTTGAGGGACAGAAATGCAATGAGATTTGATAGAATCACTGTTACCTGGAGCTTTCAATCATCCCCAAATGCAATGTACCCCTGAAAAGTGCACAGCATAGTTTCCCAATACCATTGAAAAATGAATGTAACAGAACCTAACAATTTGCCACAGCATTTAAAATTGGAGAAGTGTTTTTAGAAAATAAACCTTTAATATGTTCTTGGGGCACCTGGCTGGCTAAGTCATAGTAGCATACAGCTCTTGATTCCAGGGTTGTGAGTTTGAGCCCCAAGATGGGTGTAAAGATTACTAAAAATAAACAAATAAATAAAGTTTAAAATGTTCTTTTTTAGGGCGCCTGGGTGGCTCAGATGGTTAAGCATCTGCCTTCGGCTCAGGTCATTATCCCAGGGTCCTGGGATTGAGCCCCACATCGGGCTCCTTGCTCAGCGGGAAGCCTGCTTCTCCCTCTCCTTCTACTGCTCCCCCTGCTTGTCCACTCTCGCTGTCTCTGTCAAATAAATTAAAAAAAAATGTTCTTTTCTATCCCTCTTAAATAATTCTCTAAAAATATATATATATAAGGCATCTGTTAAATTATGCTTTAGCTAAAGACAGGGTAAGAAATAATATATATCTAATATTTTATTCTTTGCGGGTCCTGAGGGCAAAAGAGCATGTACACTCAAGGCAAACAAACTCATGGTAAAACTCTTCCTATGGCCAAAAAATATAGCTACCCAAAGAAAGTGGAAGGAAGATGTTATTGATACCAGCAGGTTCTGAACCCAGCTAAGCCAGTCAAATTCCTTGTTACCAGTTATGTGTGTATGTAGTAAGTATGCATATCATCTTAAATAACAAATCCTAATCTATCCCAGAATACATGAATTTTTGAGTCATGTTCTGTGAGAGGAAGAAGAATCTTTCCACACAATTGTGTACTTACCAATAAAACAAAGGATAAAGCCAGAACTAAATTAAAATGTCATGCCTTTATGTGTATATGCGTACATGCATGTATGTGATTAAATAGTGCCATTCTTCCCATCACCACATTACTGCAGTATGCGTATGGCCCCAGCATTCATTTTGGGTTTACTGAATACCGTTGCTTACTTAATGCTATTGCTCTGAGATGTGGGAAAAGATGACATAAATCCCTATGAGCCGTTGGTACTCTCTTACCCTCTGACAAGCAGTGAGACTACTTCTGAGACAAGAAGCTGAGTTTTGCAAGACGTATCTTTAGGTCTCACACTTTTGATTTCGACTTGCAAGAGTCAGTCAGGATTAAAGACACTCCTACGTGTTAGAGAAGAAACGAAGAAACATCTGATGACACTTTGAGACAAAGATTAGTTAGGAACACTCTAGAGTAGGTCATTCGCTGAGGAGAGAGAAGAGGACAGATTTATGAGCAAGGTTATCAAATTACACATTATCAGCTCTATCTCTTTCCCTTGTGTTTTCCCAAGTGTTTGGTAAACCTACTTTTAAATGTTACTTTCTGATCCACACAAGAATGCAAGCTTCGTGTGAGCAGGGATGTTTGTCAGCTTCATTGACTGATGCGTTCCCCTAGGCACAGAACAATGGCAGGGGCACACTCAACAATTAACAAATATTTGCTAAGAATGACTGGATTCACGTTACTGGAAGATTAGGGAAAGTCTCTATAGTCATACTTTGATCCATATTTTAGGGAAACAACATTCCTGTGACCAGAGGTGAGGGCTGCACTACTGGTGAAAAATCTACAAGAAAAAATTCAATCTAGGGAGAAGAAATTATGGCTATAAGATACAGCTATTCCCCCCTCTGTGGGGATGTTCTTCCATTGCCAGTCCAGAAAAATCTGGCTTTGATATGCTAAGGCAGCTTTGTGTTTGGAGGCAAGGTGAGGACAGCAAGTGGATGAGCCCCTGGAGCTGCATTATATAAGTGTAATCAGTTGTATAGGTAAAAGGGATCAATCCAACAGGAGAATGTAACAGTTGGAAATATCTATGTACCTACATGTAAGACCTGAACCCACAAAACTCCTAAAAGAAAAAATAGGCAGTAAACCCCTGGATATCAGTCTTAGCATTATTTTTCTGAATCTGTCTCCTCAGGCAACGGAAACAAAAGCAAAAATAAATTATTGGGACTACATAAAACTAAAAAGCTTTCACACAGTAGAAGACAGAATAGACATTTTCCAAAGAAGACATGAGATAGCCAACAGACATATGAAAAGACACTCAACATCACTAATCATTAGGGAAATGCAAATCAAAACCATAATGAAATATCACCTCACACCAGTCAGAATGGGTAGTATCAAAAATATAAGAAATAATAACAAGTATTGACAACAATGTGGAGAAATGGAACAGTATGGAGATTCCTCAAAAAATGAGAAATAGAAATACCATCTGATTCAGCAATTCCACTTCTGGAGTTTACTAAAACAAAACAGAAACACTAATTAAAAAAAAATGCATCCCTATATTTATTGCTGCTTTATTTGCAATAGCCAAAATATGGGAGCAACCTAACTACACACTGATAAATGAATGGACAAAAAAGATGTGGTATATATATGTGATGGAATATTACTCAGTCATAAAAAAGATGAAATCTTGCCATTTGGGACAACATGGATGAACTAAGTGCAATAAATCACACAGAGAAAGACAAATACCATATGATTTTGTGTGTGGAATCTAAAAACAACAATAACAAAAAAACAACAAATAACAACAAAAACAGAAAGAGACCCATAAATACAGAGAACCACCTGGTGGTTATCAGAGGGGATGAAGTTGGGGAGATGGGAGAAATAGGTGAAGGGGATTTAGAGGTACTAACTTCCAGTTATAAAATAAATAAGTCACAGGGATGAAAAGTACATCATAGGAATATAATCAATAATCTGTAGTAACTTTTTATGGTGACAATAATTACATTCACCATGGTGAGGATTTTATAATGCATATAAATATCAAATCACTACATTGTATACCTGAAACCAATATTAAATTGTATATCAGCTAGGCTTCTATTGAAAAAATTAGTACAGGTCAGAAAAAAACTGGCGAGGAGAGTAGAGAAGCAGTTTAACTTCAGTGTCTGTTCAACTCAGGAGGCCTTAGATCTGTTTCCAGTCCTAATCTAGATTCTAGACGGAAGTAAAGAGGCACTGGTTAGGCCCTTTGCATATGCCCTCTCACTTAATGCCACAGTAACTCGGTCAGGATAAATGAGATGGCACTTTACTAAAAGAACACTGGTGTTGAGAGAGAGATTAAGTAGCTTTCTTTCGGTGGTAGAGCTAGAAAATGATTGAGCCTGGATGCAAATTTGCATCTGTTGAGTTTCAGGGTCCACTTTTGTTACTCCAGGACTCAATATCTTCAGTCTGCCTAACTTCCAAATCTTACACTCTTAACATTTTGATCCTTTATTGCACTGATAACAGCAAAATAATTGTTTCAGCATAGTAACGTGCTATTTCTGAATTATTATTTTGTGTTTGTGTGAGATATATGGATATGAACCTCTGCACCAAGGAAAATTATTGCTCAGCAATGAAAGATTAGAAAACAAAACCAAAAATAGACTATCTAGAGAAGTGAAGAGGTTGCCTCCAGTGTCCAGTTTAATTATGAGTGATAATTTCATTAACAAACTGTTCCTTTCTTATGTTGTTTCTAGTGTTTTTGCATAAATTTAGCCTTAGATAAAAAGCCAGAGAGATTTTTCCATATATTTTTAAATGGCCTTTGCTAGCCTATAGAAAATATTTTCTGTGTTTATCAAAGATTCATTCTAGGTAGAGCAATATGTCTTGGGGCTATGTGCTTCTTCATAGGGTTATATTCTTTGGAAGCTGCTGATTAATATGAGGAAATTCTACCATGTGAATCATTAAAACACGGAGGACTTTGTGTAAACTTGTGGTGGGTCCTTTTTTCATGGTTCAATTGTTTGCATCCAATCTGTTTCTTCCCTACACATGGCTCCTATCCTTTACTTTGTTTTATTTTTCTATCCTCTATTTCATGTGCTTTAATAACAGAGAAAGTTTCTGAGGCACGAAATTTTAAGGATATTGAAGGATAAAGCAGTTCGGTATGTAATAACAATTGGACATCATGAGTAATTGCTGACTCTAAAATAAAAACAAAGTTCCAAGAAAGCTAAATTGAAGAAGCCTCTCATAATTAACACAAAGAATTTAATTTGGCTATGGATTTGACTCTTGTCTCTAAGTGCTCAATACCTACGGAAATAAATTTGAGGGTGGGGGGTTGGTGGACATATTTATTGAGAACCTACTATGTACTAGATGCTATGCTAGGAAATACTTTATATATGCAACTCATTACCCCTTGCAACAGCTCTGTGAAGTAGTTACTTTTATAGTTGAGAAAACTGAATTTTGGAGAAATTAAATAATTTGCACCAAATCACACTACTAAAATCTGTCAGAGACAAAATATTAATGCTGGTGATTCAGGCTCCAAATGTTTGATTTTTATTTTCATAGGGAAGGACATTATTTTAATTAATTGCATCTTGGAATTTCATCGTCAATAACCACTTGTTGACCAAGGTACTTCCTGAAAATAGCACATTGGTCTTCCTATGTACAACAGAAATATACAACTAGAAGTCATTTTCTTTTTTTTTTTTTAAAGATTTTATTTATTTATTTGAGAGAGAGAGAGAGAGAAACAGCATGAGAGGGGATAGGGTCAGAGGGAGAAGCAGGCTCCCCGCCGAGCCGGGAGCCCGATGTGGGACTCGATCCCAGGACTCCAGGATCATGACCTGAGCCGAAGGCAGTCGCTTAACCAACTGAGCCACCCAGGCGCCCTAGAAGTCATTTACTAATATCCATTCTTTCCCTTCCTTTCTTTTGTCCTTTTTTCAGTTGTACTAAGTTGTTTTCCCTTTTAAAAAATGTGAAATGTATACAGAAGTGTGTATAAAATAAATAAGTATAAAGAATCATAACATAATGAATAACCATATATCCAGATTAAGAAAAACTTTTTTACCAGTACCTTAGGAATCCTGTGAGTCCCCCTTAATCATAATTTTCTCTTTTACCTATAGAGATTACCACTGTCTTCTATGTTAATCATTCCTTTGTGTTTCTTTATCATTTTGGCACCCATGTATGTATCCTTAAACATATGTTATTCCACTTTTAACAAATTAATTGTGAGAATAAATCTGGTACTGTAGAAAAAGTCAGTATTACCCCAATTAGAGCAAGGTTCCCAGGAGAAAGTAAACTAAACAGTTTCTGGGGCATAACCTGACTTTAGCTTCACCAAAAGTTTACAAGGACCCCTGGAGAAATGAGTAGACAAGGTGACAGATAAGTGTGGAAAATACAGAGTTCATCACAGTTGGACATCAGGCAAACTTAAAGTATATCCAGAGACAGGAGAATGTAAAAAGTTAGCTCTGTATTTTCTCTCCAGCTTTCAGAAGCATATCTAAGAAAAACACTTCTGTGGAGCAACTCAGGTGATCACACCTGTCTCAGGTAACAGTTTGGAAAAGAAAGTAGAAATTTCATCAGCACACAATGTTGGGACAAGTACAGAATACTTACTTGGACATTCTGTGGTAGGTTTGGTGATATAGCAGTATCAGAACAGATAATTCAGTTTCTGCCTACCACAAGGGAGAGAGTTTAGAATCTGAGTTCCAAAACTTTGGGTTTTCCATGATATCCCAGAATGGCCATACTTTAGAAACACAAATTAACCTTAGAACTAAAATATTTTCCCAAAACTAAGGGCAAAACCTAAAGAGACCCTCATGAAGAAAGCATAAAGCTTTCTGTTAACTGTTAACTGTTGCTAGAACAAACCCTAGCACTCTGCAGAGGAAGCTATTAAAATTCAGCATCTTCATAACATATTATCAGTAAAGTATACAACCAAAAAATCTAGACATGCAAATAAATTTTTTAAAAAGTGACACATAGACCAAAGAAAAATCAGTCAATAAGAAGATATCCACAGGAAACCCAGGAAACCCAGAAGTTGTAATTAGCAGAGAAGGACTTTAAAACAACTATGTTGAGTATGTTAACACATATAAATGAAAAAATTACTATAGTGGGAGAGGAACTGGGGAATTTCAGGGGAGATTGGGAAACTGCTTAAAAGAATGAAATAAAAATTCTATAACTGAAAAATACAATATATAAAATAAAAAATGTATTGAAAATATTAATGACAGACTGGACACAACAGACGATCAGTGAACTTGAACATTAGTCAATAGAAAATATCCAACCAGAGCACAAAGAGGAGAAAAAAAGCCTCATTGACATGTGGGGCATTATGAAGCTATCTAAAATACATAAAACCAGAGTTCCATAAAGCAAGAAGACAAAAAATAGGGCAGAAAAACATTTGAAGAAATACTGATTAAAAATATTCTAATATTTGGTCAGAACAGCAAACCACCAACTCAAGAGTTTAGCAAATCTCAAGTACTCATCCATCCAAAGAAGAGTTTTATGTCCTTGCAAAATCTTTTATAAAAGATGTGGACCATTGAATATTCAATATCTCTATCATATAGAGGTACAAAAAATAGTTCTAAAAATTTACTGTCAAAAAAAAAAAAATGAATGGGGGCCGCCTGGGTGGCTCAGATGGTTAAGTGCCTGCCTTCGGGTCAGGTCATGATCCCAGGGTCCCGGGATCAAGCCCCGCATTGGGCTCTCTGCTCTGTGAGGAACCTGCTTCTCCCTCTCCTTCTCCTGCCCCCCCTGCTTGTGCTCTCTCGCTCTCTCTGTCAAATAAATAAATAAAATCTTTAAAAAAAATGAATGTATATTTCCATTTGTCGGATTTATTATTCTCAACCCAAACACTTTCATATTTTTGCTTTGTGAGAAAATTTGGAGCTGGATATAGTGTATACTTATAGCAACTAAACTATTGTTATCCATATCCTCTTTCTAAAAGCTTTTCTTCTATTTTTTTTTCCTCCATACTTTATATGTGTTTTATTTTAGAGACACTCCATAGCAGGTGGTCTTTGGAGCTAACCAGACCTACATAAGAATCTAATCCTTAGCCACCTTCACTGTGTGATTCAATCGCTTTGTGCCTATATTTTCTACTCTGTAAACTAAGGATAAGAAGAATGCTCTTATCACCTATCTTGCAGCATTGTTGGAGGATTAAATTACAGAATGCATATAGAGACCATCCATCCTGGTACAGGGTAAGATCTCAGTTAATGCAGTCTATAGCTATTTAGTTATCTCAAACAATGCTTTGGAGTAGCTGTCATATAAAGCATAAATTAACAACAATAAAATTCATTCCAATACAAAGCAAATATTTATTTTCAAGATATAGTAATATGGTGAATTATGAAATTACTGAGAGATTATCAATCCTTGCTTCTAAAATAAATACTGAAACAGCATACATCATGGCCTGAAATGATCCACTAAATTTCTGAGCAATAAGAACAGTGCACACAGTGGATACAGCATTTGTTCATAGAATAATTGATAGAATGTTAATGTAAACAGGACCTTAGACATCTCTGGTTAAATCCTTCATTTTACTGCTAGGGAAATAACCAATTTTATATATTTTTAATGCACTGGATCTTTAAACTTCATAATTTTTGTTAATTCCAAGAGTTCCACAGTACTTCTTGTGGACCCTAGACCCCAGTCTCCAACTCACCAATTTTGAATAATGGCTAAATCTGAAGGAAGTTGAGTATCTGTAAAATAGGAATAATAGTATCTTCCCAGCTTACTTCATAAGTTGTTAGGATAATTAAACTGAAATATTTTAGGAAAAAATATATGGAAATGGGAAATTGTGATTCTTGTTATTTTTTTCTGTAGCATTTCTTTTCATCAGCAAACAAAATCCTGATATTGATCTCCCTAGACAATGAAAGAGTTTCTATTTCACAAAATATAAACTAATTACTTGGTTTTATTTTATTTTTTTAATTCAACTACAGTTGAATACCTGATTTGTTTTTAAAGGGAGAAAAAAAGACTATCATGGAACATCTTTTACCTATTTTTTTTATAACATGAATTTGAAACAACTACCTATTTAAAGTGTGGGTATGAGGAATAGTGCATACAATGAACACAACACCTGACCCTTTACTAGAATAAAGGTATATTTTCTGGTGCCCAGAAAGACTGGTAAATAATAATAGCTCTGTTATGATAAAAAGAAACCAAGCTGATAACAATGATCCCATTGTGCTGAGAGCTTTTAGTTCTCTTTCCACATACAAATGGATTGCTTCTTGATCCATATGCTTTCCTTCTACCTTTCCAATAACCTCTTATACCTCCATTGAACAACACTGTGTGATATTACAAGAGAAGAAATGGATTAGCATATTTTTAGATACAAGTATTATATTGTGAAGTGTTTGCCAACACAAACATAAACCAACTTTTTTCTAAGTATAACCTGCCATAATTTATTTATTAGATTTTAGAGATGTCCTTTATGATTCGTATCATTTCAGAGCAAAGACATTTTTAAGAAAGAATGAGAAATTTTGTTGAGAGCTTCTACCTACGAGTTATGGACTCCAAAACTGATAGTCCAGATTGCACTTTTTAAAAATTTTTTTTACTTTTTTTTTTTTTAAAGATTTTATTTATTTATTTATTTGGGAGAGAGAGAGAGAGCATGGGGGGGGGGTCAGAGGGAGAAGCAGACTCCCAGCTGAGCAGGGAGCCTGATGCGGGACTCGATGTGGGACTCAATCCAGGGACTCAAGGATCATGACCTGAGCCGAAGGCAGTCGCTTAACCAACTGAGCCACCCAGGCGCCCTGCACTTTTTTTTAAAAATTAGGCTCCACACCCAGCATGGAGCCTAACATGAGGCTTGAACTCACAACCCTGAGATCAAGACCTGAGCTGAGATCAAGAGTGGGATGCTTAACTGACTGAGCTACCCAGGCCCCTCCAAATTGCACTTGTGAATGCCAGACCTTTACTGCTGTTTCAAATTCAACATACACAACATTAAATTTATCATCTCTTCCTCCTGTGCAAACCTGCTCTCTTCTCTTTATTTCCTATCTTGGAATATTCCCACTATTATTGTTTTATTAATCTCTTCATGGAATTCCTGTCTTTTTTCAGTTTTATTGAGATATAATTGACAAATAGGAATTATATATACTGAAAGTGCACAACTTGACATTTTGATATGTGTATACATTGTGAAATGATCACTACGATCAAGCTAATTAACATATCCATCACCTCATAGTTACCATTTCCTTCCTCTCTCTCTCTCTCTCCTTCTGTCTCTCTCCTTTTTCTCTGGTGAGAACACTTTAAAAGCTGTAACATCTTAGCAAATTTCAAGTGTACATTACAGTATTGTTAACTATAGTCACTTTGCCATATATTAGATCTCCAGAACTTATTCTTCCTGCATAACTGAAACTTTGTACCCTTTGACTAACAACTTCCCATTTCTCCCTCTACCCTGCCCTTGGTAACTACCATTCTATTTACCTCTTCTATGAGTCTGACTATTTTAGAGTCCACATATAAGTGAGATCATGCAGTATTTGTCTTTCTGTCTGGCTTATTTTACTAGCATAATTTCTTCCAGGCTCAACCATGTCATTGCAAATGACAGGATTTCCTTCTTTTTCAAAGCCAAATAATATTCCCTTGTGTGTGTGTGTGTGTGTGTGTGTGTTATTTGCATTGGTTTCTCAGTGCTTAGCCAGTACACTGCATACATTATGTCCACAATAAGCATTTTTGGAATATATGAGTAAATGAAATTTTTTAAATGCTACTAACATAAAAATAGCACTTTCATATACATTTTAATCCTCACCAGAGTCCTGAAATGTTAGTAACTCATGGTCACCATTATGGAACAGTAGAGAGAGCAGTGGTACTACTAACACATCAGTGTGAAAAAAGCTCTCTTACACCAGGTCTAAAGGCCCAGTAAATGGGTACTATGATCATGGCTCATTGAATAATTGAGCTCATTACTCATGACTCATTGAGTAATTTAATATGCTAAAGTAACTGATGTTTATTCCACTTCAGGTTTGATTTTATAAGGAAGTCTATATATGTGATGCAGATATATTTCTTCTTTTCTCAACTACTAAGAGACTACTAGCATCCTGAGGTAAAACTCCCTCCTATCCCAGAACACAGATCATACATTACTTGTTCAGTATTCAATTTCCTGCACTGCCCATGATCTCTTGAGGAAAAGAACTATGCCAGTTTCATCTTTGCACCCCAACACTAATCACAGTGCCTAATACTTAGTGGGCTCTAATGAAAGGTTTTCAGAAAGAAAAAAAAAAGAGGGAATAGAAGAAAGGAGTAGAGAAAGGGAAGACGGGAAGAGAAAAAAAGAAAGCAGTCATGCCTGTTTGCTGAAGTAAGAAATGCAAATGTTATTCCCATTTTAGAGCCAAGGAAACAAAGGAAAAAAAGGTGCCCAAGACTACCCAGGGACTGATTAACTGGCAAAGCTGAAACAAGAACTAAATTATCCTATGTGAGAGTCTAGGGAGCACATAATCTGGCATCTGGAAAGGAGTAGGCACCCACAAGTTGTATACTTCTCTTCCCCTTTCCATTGAGATTCTCTGCCCCCTGATAAAGGTGGTTGTGTAGAGAAGTTTTTTCTAATTATTCATGAAATAAAACCAGAGCTTTGCTGAGTACTCAGAGAGACTTCAAAAGAAATGCCTTATCCACAATGTCCTTTTAAAACTTATTTTCTGGTTTTGTTGTTATTCTTCCATTCTAAAATTCTCTCTTTGAGTGTTAATGTAGAGGACAGAATAGTTGTAAAATTAATAAGCTGAAAATTATGAGAGAGAGGTCAGTGGAATATTTTCCACTAAAGCAATTTATAGGGAATGAAACCTAGGTTACCTTTTTTCTCTGGCTGTTATGCTTTTTAACAGTTAAGAAATTTCATATTTAAATTATTGGAGAACACATAAATTATGTTTCATTAATACTTAGAGACCATACTTTCTTCCTAAACACATTTTCCCATAACATTTGCATCCCATCTTAAATCCTAAAAAAAGGTCCCTTTCTGGGTTCCCATAGCACCTTCTAATAATATATTTACTACATTGTAACCATCCTTTAATCTATTGATTTTTTTTCCACTAATTTTTGAGCCCTTTGAGAGTGGGGAAATATAGGCACTATAAAATATTTGTTTGAATCAAGGTGGGTTGTATGTAAATATTTAATTTTTTAAATTCTGTGATAAAATTACCTTTCCTTTATACCATGTCTTCTCCTTTCTGACCCCAATTTCTTCTTGTACTGTACCCCTTGCACATTATAGACTATCAACACATGAGGAACATAAGTTTAAGAGTGAGTTGGCAATTACTTGTATCAGAAAAGGAAGGTCGTAATCAGGTTAAGTCTACTTTGAAAATTGTAACACCTAGTATGTAAGGTTTGCTCAAGTGAGAGCATACTTTAGTGCTCTCTGTTCTAGTTAATTTTGATAAAATAAAAAATTCCCAGTAGTTCCATGTATACCAAGTTCAAAATTCAGATAGTAAAATGTACAATAATGACAATAGATAACTATTATATTTACCAGCCGAGGATCCACTTGATTTTCATTTTAGGAACAGCTTCCCAATTCTGAGATCATATAATTTTCAGGTTAGCCCTACTTCTGCACTTTAAAGGACTCCACGGAACTGTACGACCCAAGCCCAGGAATTAACCACCAGCCATGCTGATAAGTTAAGGGAAAAGCATGGAACCTCAGTTAAAGCAAACACAACTAATTATGGGAAGTGTGTTGGGATAATTGTAAAAGAGAAGCTTTCTTCATGCAGAGATTGCTAAGAGAATGGCATATATGTCTTAATATGCTGGCCAATACTGAAGGAGGGAGGGACTTCCCTTAAAATGGAGCCAACAGTGAGTAAGACAGAGAGTAGTAGTGACATTGTTTGAATGCTTCCACACGGCCATACATGACTCTTCAGTTATGGAAGCCAACAATTTCTTCTTTTCATTTAAGCTACGGAAGTTGCTATTAACTGCAACCTGAAGAGATGGCTAACAAAATTATAGCTTTGTCAGAACTTACGAAATAAATTGAATAGTATTAAATCCCATCAGCCCAAATTTCTGGTCTGTTGGTAAATATTATTTCATGCTATTTTTCCTGAATATATTTATCATAAGTCTGCAAACTCATTAATGCATGTCCACCACTCATAACCCCAACTCTAAAATACCACCCTATCCAACTAGAAATAATCCTTTATTTCCCTGAACTCTTAAAGAACCTTACCTCTAGGAAAAGATAAAAATACTTCCAATTCTCCAAGTATTTATATAGTTGTCTTATTTGGACCAAATTACTATGATGCAGCCAAGTTTTGATTATCCACTTGAATTGTTCCATTAATGATAAATAGATGAAACATTAGACTCTTTTCTTATTTCATTTACTTTTGTACTGGAACTATTAAATCAAAATTTTAAAATCAAAATTTATTTCAATCTCATCATTTTATTAGTATTCATTTTTATACCTAACAATTTTAGTTTTACATTAACTTAAATGTAATTTCATTGTCTATATATGAGTTATTTTGACCTTATATATTCATGAATAGTTAGTGACTTCCCAGAATACTCATGAGAAATAAGTAACAAACAATTGGATCCGCATCATTTTTATCTAGCTTTTACACAGTTCCTATTTTGGTGAACTAAGGTGGACTGTTTTAGTATTTGGACTGTATCTACATTACAGCTAGATTACCTGAAAGGTAAATCTTACAATGAAAATCCCTTAGAACTCATATCATCCACACCATCTGCTTTATTATATCAGTCCAGGCTTACTTCCAGCAACTCCCTACCTCAGAATTATATTCAAAAAACACTAAACCCTTAAATTTCCTAAAACATACCATGTGTTTTTATGTCTTTTTGCCCTTGGACATATTCTTCCTCCTATTTGTAATGACTTTCTATCTTTTGTCCACAGGAGAATGCTTATCTATCTTCCAAGCTTTAATTTAACTATTATCTTCTCAGTGAAACCTCCCAGATACCCCTCCTTCACTGTTCAAGGCAAAACTGATCATTCCTTCCACTCTGCTACCATGGAAACTATCCATGCCTCTTTTATTATATATATATTCCTACTTAATTATTTATTTGACTCTCTCCTCAGCCAAAATATGAATTTTCTGAGGGAAGTGGACCAGATCCCATAGATCACTGGCATAAGAAATTCTTTCAGTTTATAGAAAGATACAAATAACATCTCACACCAAAAAGATAAAATAATATAGAATCCATATCTTAAGATACTACTGCTGGCAAAAGGACACACCTGCAGATTTCATTTAAAGGCTACAAAAAGGGATGCCTGGGTGGCTCAGTTGGTTAAGTGTCTGCCTTCGGCTTGGGTCATGATCCCAAGGTCCTGGGATCAAGTCCCCCATCAGGCTCCTTGCTTGGTCGGGAGCCTGCTTCTCCCTCTGCCTGCTGCTCTCTCTCTTTCTGACAAATAAATAAATAAGATCTTTAAAAATAATAAATAAATAAATAAATAAATAAATAAATAAGATAAAGCCCACAAAAACAGAGGATTCTCAGATTCCAAAGACATTAAAATAGAAAATGTAAAAATTTCTGTTTTATTAATCACATATATGACTGAATCAGTAGATAAATGTTCTGACCCATCCACAATCAATAAGGCAGGCACCCACAAAAATAAAAAAAACCCATGTTTCCAGCCTCCTATTCCATGGAAAGGACAGAAGTGTTAACTTTCCATTTTCCGCCTGATTCTGTATTATTCAGAAATATTTGTGTTGCCCTATCACTGAGAAAAGGCTTACAGGTAGGAAGAATGAAACATTCTGTTATTTTAAAATAGTCCTTTTCATATAATATTTCCTAAAGAAACAAATATCTGGGAGTGAAGGCATGTTTATATTTGACAACAATAGTAAACTATGTTTACATATTTGGCTGACTTCCTACACCATGAAATAAAAGATAGAGTACCATCATCCAATGCCATAGTTTCTGATTATTAGGATAATCTATGGCATATTTTTTTGTCTTGTATCTAGTTGGCCATACCATGTTTCTAGAACTCAGACTTTTCTAATTAGTTATTCATGTTGTTGAATTAACTGGGATTAAAATAGAAACAGTTTGAGATTCAAGAGAAAGACAAAGTAGAACAGGAAGAAAATTTATTCTGGTTTAACATTTTTCCAGGTTTACATACAGATTTGACTAATGGTAGAAGCAATCTCAATCAAAAATATTATTTCTTTCTTCATTTATTAATTTAGACAATATAAAGTTAGCAAACCATGATGTGGAAACTGTCCTATGTTTATAAGGACAAAGGAAATGGCACTATGCCTTTACAATACAAAGAAGAGTTGTTCTATGCAAAGCATAATACTAAAAACTGCCTCATATCACCAAGAGCTATCAATATCACCTGTCTACTATATGCTAAGTGATTTTTATATACTATCTTATTTAACGTACATGACAATTCTATAATTTATTGTCTAAGTTAATCTTTATTTCCAAGAAAAGCTAGGACCATAGTATAGTTAATCATGAATACCAGTAGGCTTCAGTTTCATCTACAAGTAAGTGGGGACAGGTAAAATCTCCTTCCTCTGATGTTCTATGATTCTTCTAGGATTCTGTTATCTATCTATCTGTCTATCTATCTATCTACACACACACACACACACACACACACCAGCAAAATGCAGCCTACATGCATTATATTATTGGCAATGTGCAAGGTAATGATCATACACATATGGACAAGACTTGATATTTACCTTCCAGAAACTCAGTCCACCAGAGAGAAAAGGAGGCAGTTAATTCTACCCATTGCGATTACAAAGTATATTAAAAGCCATAGGAACATCTATGAGGTTATAATTAATTATCTTTAAAAAGGTGGCCTTCAAGGATTAACAGGAGTTTACAAGGTGAACCCCAATATTTCAGGATAGAGGACCAAAATGTTTAGAGACAACAGACAGTTTTTTGTACATGTTTGAGGAGTGGTGAGCAGCCAAGTATGCGTACAACACAGAGGTCATGGAGAGTGTCAAAATATGAAGTTGCCAAGCTAGTTCATTAGACTTTCTTATGCTAAAGAATATGAATTGTAGCCCATACACAAGTAGTTCTCAAACTTCAATACACATAATAATATCTTACAGGTGCTTATTACAATTCAGATTCTTGGAATCTAGCCTCAGACATAACATGACTGTCTAACAACAAAGGAATGGTTGAACAAATGGTAGTACATCCGTACTATGATATTTTATCTAGTTCTTAAAATGAACAAATTAGATCTCTAATAAATCTCTATTGAATAATTTCACCTGTTTGTTTTAGTTATTTTGTGGTAGTCTCTTCCTTCAACAGGAAAAAGGCAATGCAGAAAGGAAAGGAAACTAGTATTTATTGAGTGATGGCTATAGGTTAGATATTTTGCAAGATGCTTTCACTTTTAATCTATATTTATTTGTAGTTTAAGCTCTGTGAAGTTTTATCATTACTATTTTCATGTGAGAAAATGAAGGCTCAGGTGAAGAAACTCTTACAAAATCATAAAACAAATCTGATCCTGATCCAGGATTTGATCACAGGACTTCTAACTCCAAGTCTAGTGATTCTCTTGGATTTGAGTTTGTTGAATATTAGCTGAGGTAGTAAATCTAGGAAGAAAAGCAGATTTCAGGACACAGATAATAAGCTGTTTTAGGAATATAAAGATGAACATTGCTAAAAGATACTGAAGAGGAAATGAGTAATGTTACAGTTGGAAACATAGATGAAGCTCAGGAGAAAAATTGGATCAGGAACGATATATTTAGGAGAAATTTTATCTTATGCTAATGAAAAGTTAAATGCTAGTCATTTAAAGTGCTAATAGAAGAGAAATAAACAATGAAAGAAAGAAAGGGGAAAATTACTCTTTAAGGAAAGAACCAGGGGCACCTGGCTGGCTCAGCTGGAAAAGGATGCGACTCTTGGTTGTGAGTTCGAGCCCCATGGTGGGTGTAGAGATTACTAAAAAAAAATAAATAAAACTTAAAAAAAAAAAAAAGGAAGAACCAAAGAAAATATAGTCACATATGAAGCCAGAATAGAAAAGATTTTTATTAAGTTTTTTATTTTAATTCCAGTATAGTTAAGATACAGTGTTATATTACTTTCAGGTGTACAATATAGTGATTCAACAATTCTATACCTTACTCAATAATCATCATGATAAGTGTACTCTTTAAATCTTCATCATCTATTTTACCCATCCCCTCACCCACCTCCCCTCTGGTAATCATCAGTTTGTTCTCTATAGTTAGAGTCTGTTCCTCTCTTTTTTCTTTGTTCATTTGTTATGTTTCTTAAATTAACACATATAAGTGAAATTATATAGTGTTTGTCTTCCTCTGACTGACTTATTTCACTTACCTTTATACTCTCAAGATCCATCTATGTTGTGGGAAATGGCAAGATTTCATTCTTTTTCATGGCTGAATAATATTCAATATATTCAATATATATATATCTGTTGTTAGATACTTCTGCTGCTTCCATAATGTGGCTATTGTTAATAATGCTGCAATAAAGACATGGGTGCATGTATCCCTCTGAATTAGTGTTGTATTTTTTTGGGTAAATACCCAGTAGTACGATTACTAGATCATAGGGTAGTTCTATTTTTAATTTTTTGAGGAACCTCCACACTGTTTTCCAAAGTGGCTGTGCCAGTCAGTTTGCATTCCTACGAATAGTGCAGAAGGGTTCCTTTTTTTCAGATCCTCTCCAACACTTATTGGTTCTTGTGTTTTTTATTTTTGCCATTCTGACAGGTGTGAGCTGATACCTCATTGTAGTTTTGATTTGCGTTTCCCTGATGATGAGTGATAATCGAACATCTTTTCATGTGTCTGTTGACCATCTGTATGTCTTCTTCAGAGAAATGTCTGTTATTGTCTTTTGTCCTTTTTTAACTGGATTAATTTAATTGGATTATTTGTTTTTTGGGTGTTGAGTTGTATCAGTTCTTTATATATTTTGGATGCTAACCCTTTATTGGATATGTCATTTACAAACATCTTCTCCCATGTAGTAGATTGTCTTTTAGTTTTATTGACTGTTTCCATTGCAGTGCAGAAGCTTTTTATTTTGATGTAGTCCAAATAGTTTATTTTTTTGCCTTTGTTTCCCTTGCCTCAGGAGACATATCTTGAAAAATGTTGCTTTGGTCCATGTCAGGCAAATTACCACCTGTGCTCTCTTTTAGGATTTGTAAGATCTCAATACGTCTCACTTTTAGGCCCTTAATCCATTTTGAGTTTATTTTTGTATATAGTGTAAGTGGGCCAGTTTCAGTCTTTTGCATATAGAGAGACTGTCTTTTTCCCATTGCATATTCTTGGCTCCTTTGTCAAAGATTAATTGAAATCATGGGTTTATTTCTGGGTTCTCTATTCTGTTCCACTGATCTATGTGTCTATTTTTGTGCCAGTACCATTTTGTTTTGATTACTACAGCTTTGTAATATAACTTGAAGTCTGGAATTGTGATACCTCCCGTGTTGTTTTTCTTTTTCAAGATAGCTTTGGCTATTCAAGGTCTTCTGTGGTTCCATACAAAATTTAGGATTATTTGTTCTAGCTCTGTGAAAAATGCTGGTGGTATTTTGATAGGGATTGCATTAAACCTGTAGATTGCTTTGGGTAGTGTAGAAATTTTCACAATATTTGTTCTTCCAATCCATGAGCATGGAATGTCTTCCCATTTGTTTGGGTCCTCTTCAATTACTTTCATCAATGTTTTATACTTTTCATGCTACAGGCCTTTCCACTCCTTGGTTAAGTTTATTCCTAGGCATCCTAGGCAACTGTAAATGGGATTTTCTTTATTTCTTAATTAATTTTTTCTTAATTTCTCTTTCTGCTGCTTCATTATTAATGTATAGCAATGTAACAGATTTCTGTACACTAATTTTGCATCCTGCAACTTTACTCAATTCATTTATCAGTTCTAGTAGTTTTTTGGTGGTGTCTTTATGGTTTTCTATATATAGTATGATGTCATCTGCAAACACGGAAAGTTTTACTTCGTCCTTACCAATTTGGATGTGTTTGCTTTCTTTTTGTTGTCTGAATGCTGTGGCTAGGACTTCTAGTACTAAGTTGAATAAAAGTGGTGAAAGTGTACATCCTTGTCTTTTTCCTAACACTAGAGGAAAAGCTCTTTCCTCACTGAGTATGATGTTTGCTGTGGGTTTTTTGTATAAGGCTTTATTTTTCATACAAAAGGTAGGCTCCTTCTACACCTACTTTGAGGTTTCTATCATGAATGAATGTTGTACTTTTATCATGAATGAATGTTGTACTTTGTCAATGCTTTTTCTGCATTTATTGAAATGATCATATGGTTTTTATCTTTTCTCTTATTGATGTGACTTATCACACTGATTGACTTGCAAATATCAAACCACCCTTGCAACCTAGGAATTAATCCCACTTGATCGTGGTGAATGATTTTTTTTAATGTATTGTTGGGATTCAGTTTGCTAGTATTTTGTTGAGGATTTTTGAATCTACGTTCATCAAAGATAGTGACTTGTGGTTCTCTGTTTTTGTGATGTCTTTATCAGGTTTTAGTGTCAGGGTAATGTTGGCCTCATAGAATTAATTTGGAAGTTTTTCTTCCTTTTCCATTTTTTGGAATGGCTTGAGAAGAGTATTAACTCTTCTTTAAATGTTTGGTAGAGGGGTGCATGGGTGGCTCAGTCAGTTGAGTGTCCAACTCTTGATTTCAGCTCAGGTCATGATCTCGGGGTCCTGGGACTGAGCCCCACGTTGGGCTCCACACTCAGCAGGGAGACTGCTTGAGGATTCTCTCCCTCTGCCCCTCCCCCTGCTCGCACACTCTCTCTCTCTAATAAATAAATGAATCTTTAAAAAAATAAATGTTTGGTAGAATTCACCTTTGAAGCCATCTGGTCCTGGACCTTTGTTTGTTGGGAGTTTTTTTTTTTTTTTTAAGATTTTATTTATTTAGGGCGGCTGGGTGGCTCAGTTGGTTAAGCCACTGCCTTCGGCTCAGGTCATGATCCTGGAGTCCCGGGATCGAGTCCCGCATTGGACTCCCTGCTCAGCAGGGAGTCTGCTTCTCCCTCTGACCCTCCCCCTTCTCATGCTCTCTCTCTCTCTCTCTCTCTTTCTCTCTCTCAAATAAATAAATAAAATCTTTAAAAAAAAGATTTTATTTATTTAGATTTTATTTTTATTTATTTATTTGAGAGAGACAGAGATAGCAACAGAGATAGCAAGAGAGAGCATGAGCAGGGAGGAGAGGGAGAAGCAGGCTCCCCGCGGAGCAGGGAGCCCGATGTGGGGCTCCATCCCAGGACCGTGGGATCATGACCTGAGCCGAAGGCAGATGCTTAACCGACTGAGCCACCCAGGCGCCCCAAGATTTTATTTATTATTGGAGAGAGAGAGAGCACAGAGGGAGAGGGAGAAGCAAACTGTCTTCTGAGCAGAGAGCCCAATGCAGGGCTCAATCCCAGGACCCCAAGACATGACCTGAGCCAAAGGCAGACGCTTAACCGACTGAGCCACCCAGTTGGGAGGTTTTGATTCCTGATTCAATTTCATTGTTGGTAACTGGTCTGTTCAAATTCTCTATTTCTTCCTGCTTCAGTTTTGGTAGGTTATCTGTTTCTAGAAATTTATCCATTTCTTCTAGGTTGTCCAATTTGTTGCCATATAATTTTTCATAATCTCTTATAATTGTTTGTATTTCTGTGGTGTTGGTTACTATTCCTCCTTTCTCATTCGTGATTTTGTTTATTTGAGTCCTCTTTTTTTTTTGGATGAGTCTGGCTAGAGGTTTATGAATTTTGTCAATCTTTTCAAAGAACTAACTCCTGGTTTCATTGATATGTTGTATTATTTTTTTAAGTTTCTATATCATTTATTTCTGCTCCAATCTTTATTATTTCCTTCCTTCTCCTGGTTTTGGATTTTGTCTATTCTTTTTCTAGCTCCTTTAGGTGTAATGTTAGGTTTTTATTTGAGATTTTTCTTGATTCTTGAGGTAAGCATGTATTGCTATAAACTTCCCTCTTAGAAGACCTTTTGCTGCATCCCAAAGATTTTGGACCATTGTGTTTTCATTTTCACTTGTCTCCATGTAATTTCTGATTTCTTCTTTGATTTTCTGGTTGACCCATTCATTGTTTAGTAGCATGTTATTTAAACTCCATGCATTCGTGCTCTTTCCAGATTTTTTCTTGTGGTTGATTTCTAGTTTCATAGCATTGTGTTCAGAAAAAGATGCATGGTATGACTTCAATCTTTTTTAATTTGTTGAGACTTGTTTTGTGGCCAGAGTAGGAAAGAGTTAGTAAAGGAGGATAGGGTTGACAATGCTGTATGTTTCAGAAAAGAGGAGAAATTTAATGAGGCTACTGGATTAAATTATTACAACTTTGATGATTTCTGTGAGAGCAATTTCAGTCAAGCAACAGGAATATAGACCAGATTTCAATGAGTTGAAGAGCAAATAGGTAGGGAATGAGAGAAAATAAGTTTAAATTACCTTTTCTACTCCTGGTAGTGAAGGAAAGATTGCTAAGGCAGAAAGTGGTTTAATGGGAAAATATAACTGAGGGAGTTTTTTGTTGCTGTTTTTAGGAGGGCAAAAACTTGAGCATAATTGTAAGCAAAAGTGAGAAAATCAGTGAAGAGGATGCTTTAGAATAAGGTAGGAGCAGAGATGGCGGGAGTAAGCCCTTGTTTGCAAACATCTCTTCCTGGATGACATGAGGGAAAAAGGTAGAGGGGAACGCAGTGATGGATAGGTTTTCCAGTGAAAGGGAGGAAATTAAGTGATTGTCTTCCTATTAGTAAAGGCAATCTATGCCTAAAATTTCTTTAATATTATTCAATCAGAATGTTTTCTCAAGGGAATATATATTGAATTTTAAAATAAGAGGTATTTGTGTTGGCAAACTAGAATGGGAAAATGAGTAAAACTAGAAAATATAGAGAATGGTAGGGAAAGGATTAGTGGGAGGGGAATCCAAAACCCCAGAAAAAAATGGAGAGATAAGCTTTGTGTATAGGAACCAAAACTTGTGAATACAAAGATAACAATTACTTTGACATTCATTATGATTTTGGACCAATTCCTTAATTTCTCTACCCCTGGGAGTTTACAGCCAAATTATTAGCTTTCCCAACTATAAAACTATGGGACATGTCAAGTATTGTACAGCTAATGGTAGAATGGTAATATTTGCTATCTGCCTCAAGAGTAGGACACAAAAATTAATTGTTCCAGAGTTTGTGGATGCACATGATAAATCTGAAAGGAGAAAGGGGAGAGAAATTTACAGAGAAAGACTCTTCATCTGAATATATTAATGGTTTTTAAAATACATGTTGCTTTCACTAAATCCATTTGCATTTATTCACTTCTCTACTTTACTTTAGGTACTTTTATTCGGTATTTTCTTTGCAATTTACTTTTTCCAGTTTAATTGCAGTTCATTAGGAAAAAATTCCACTGACAAAAGAGGTTCAATGTTACAGATTCATCAGTTCAAGCTTCCAGACAAAAGCCAAATTTTTCATAAATGGCCTAGAGCTATTAATAAGTAGTAATCTATTAATTTCTAGAAGGAACCAGAAATGAAAAAGTGATTTGCAGATAAACTGATTTAAAGCTAATTAGACTTCCTGAATAGCCCACAAACTGACAATGAGTCCAAAGAATTTCAGTTAAATTAGAATTCTTTGTGGAATTCAGTTTAAGAGAAAACTAGAAATGGGACCATCAGAAGAGAGCAAGTGTCATTTAATTTATGAATGGTTTACTAAAATTGTGGATACATTCACTTGTTCTATGAATTGCCTTGGTTTATATCACTTTGTATGTTATTTGTAATATAAGTTTAAACAATATAGAGACAAATCCTAAGAGGTGTTACATACCAGGAAAAAAACTGCTTCAGGGATTTCAGAGAGAAATAATTTTTGGTGAAATTCTACTGAATTGGCAGTGTTGTGTTTATCTAATACTTTTAGCTTAAAATATTGTGTGAAAGCTGGGCAGGTGTTAAAAAGATTAAATCCTGGGGCGCCTGAGTGGCTCAGTCATTAAGCGGCTGCCTTCGGCTCAGGTCATGGTCCCAGGGTCCTGGGATTGAGCCCTCCATTGGGCTCCCTGCTCCGCGGGGAGCCTGTTTCTCCCTCTCCCCGTGCCCACCCCCCTTGTATTCCCTCTCTCGCTGTCTCTCTCTCTCTGTGTCAAATAAATAAATAAATAATTTTTTTTTAAAAGATTAAATCCTTGTGACAGAGGAAATAATTGACTTATCCAAGCCTCTAAGTGATTATTTTAGCTATATAAAGAAAGCCAATAATTAAGATGTAGCTCAAAATGTACTGCATTTTGAAGAAAACATATTTTTTCTTGTAAAGCAGAAAAGTTCAGTACAGAGCCATTGGGGAAATTCATACAATTCCATGATCACTGTATATATGTGTTTCATGGGATCACTTACCCAGCTACTGAACAGTTCAGTCATTAAATATTAACTGACTGCTCAAAATGTAACAAGCCCTCTTAGAGAATGGAGACTCAGATCTGGTTACCAGCCAGGGCCAATTACTGGTAAGGCAGCCAGAAATTAACACTGTCTGTTCACCCCAGTGAATATCATCTATCTATTTTTTAACAATACCTGAAGAAGTTAAATAGAGACCATTTTAAGACTAGCAAAAGGAATTAATTGAGAAAAAACTATGGTTGTCTAAACATAATTATAAATTGAATTTAAAATATCAATTTTGAGTTATTTAAATATGAATTTTAGAGTTATTCAATTCTTAGTTCACTTATCCTTCATTCATTGCCTGGGTATTGATAAAAAGCCTCCACTAACAGGCAATTATGGTCATTTCTTTATTCAGGTTTTGGTCCTGATCCTGCAACTAGTTTTCCTCTTCTTAAGCTCAACTTTAAGTGCATCTTATTCAAAATTCAGGATAGTCAGGGTGCCTGGGTGGCTCAGTTGGTTAAGCGTCTGCCTTCAGCTTAGGTCATGATCTTGGGGTCCTGGGATTGAGCCTGGTGTCTGAATCTCTGCTCAGCAGGGAGCCTGCTTCTCCCTCTCCCTCTGCCCCTCGCCCAACTCGTGCACACTCTTTCTCCCTCTCTCAAATAAATAAATAAAATCTTCAAAATTCAGGATGGTCAACCAATACTCTCTGAAGAGCTGATATGTGCCAGGCACTGTACTGTCTCCACAGAATCACAGTATATCGTGATTTCCTGAGTTTGTTGATATACTATATGTTTCATGCCAGACTCATCAATTCATTCAGTGTCATTATTGACATAACAGTTATATACAACTCTTTGCCTCTCTGCAAATACTGTAGGTTTAGATGATAGATATTAATGTGTTGCGGGGGGGGGAGTTGTTCATTTCTTTGTATGTCTGTCTTATCTGTAAAGAGCACAGTAGCAGTTGATTTTTTTTGTCATTTCTTTTATTAATATGACACTTTCCTCACTCCATCTGGTCCTAGTACCCCTTATTTTAATCCTACCTCTTTCCCCATTCCCCCTTCACCTCTCATTCCACCTCTCCACTGCCACTGACAGAGTTCTGCCAGATGGGTCCTGTCACCCTGCCTCTCACAACATCCTAACAGGGAAAATCAAAGAGTTTTAGGGCTGCAACTTCAATAAGGTCTTATTCAAGGATGAATGTTATTCTCTCATGACTATTATGTATGAGTTACACTTAACAGCTTTAAAATACCAAATCAATTCAGTTTTATCTTAGGATGGCAATCAACTCAAACTTTTACTTTAAAACCAAAACTTTTATAATGGCCTAAATCCCATGGTACTAAATTGAAAACTAAGAAGAGCCAAAGATGATAACTGCAAATTTTGCAGATAAAATGGATTACTATGGAGCTATGCCAAATGTCTATTCAATATGTGTTACAACTTAGATGGGAGCCTATTCCAACAAACTCACACTAAGTAGTTTGAGAATAATTAAGAAAAATAAGAAAAGGAACATCTGGGGCACCTGGGTGGCTCAGTTGTTAAGCGTCTGCCTTTGGCTCAGGTCACGATCCCAGTGTCCTGGGATCGAGCCCCACGCCGGGCTCCCTGCTCAGCGGGAAGCCTGCTTCTCCCTCTCCCATTCCCCCTGCTTCTGTTCCTGCTCTCGCTATCTCTGTCTCTGTCAAATAAATAAACAAAATCATAAAAAAAAAAAAGGAACATCTGACTTGAAATAAATGTTCAACCCAAAGTAGTCTCTTTTTTTCTCCTTCTCCTTTTTAAAAGCATGTTTAAACCTGTATTAGCAGGCCTTAAAATAACCTTTGAGACATGAAATAATCACTGCCTCCAGTGATGATTCTGTTGTGCATAAAGAGAACCTCATTTACTCTTTTGTTCAAAAGACATTTATAGAATATTTTATCAATTCCTGTGTTGCACTATAAAGATACAGTGATGAAGGAGATACAGACTATGTCTCTGGGATGAGCTCATGCTGGAAGCGTACCCAGTCTTGGGAATTTACCTACTGTTTCCTAGAGGAGATAACCTCTAAGCTAAACACTGAAAGATGAGAAGGAAATAAATTAATCCTATTCTTAGATGTTTTGAGATTCCACAATCTTGATAGTATTTCCCACACATTTTAATATGGAGATGAGAGAGATAAATAAAATAGTTCTTTTCTATCCAATATCATCCCCCTGACCAGCACTAACCAGCTGCTTTTCCAACTTCTTAAAGTGGGAACAAGAGAGAAACAAATTAGGGGAGAAAGTTAGAAGTTTCTTGGACAGCTTTCTAGGGAAGGTTATAACTAACTATAAAGGAGTTCTGTCCTAAAACACACACACACACACACACACACACACACACACACGCACACACCTTATTAACAGTCAAATACTCAGAAACTTCCAAAGCCAATCTAAGGAGATGGAATTGAAAATTTAAATTGAATACTGGGCTCTGAAAGACAAATATATGAATGAATGGTTGATTTTTACAACTATAGACCTTATAAAAAAGGAAGGTTTTATTATTCAGAATTTTGATGTGTTTCTTCTGCTGGTTTCCTGAGTTACTTAAACTTATATTCAGGAAAAGGAAAACCATGTATACTAACTGATAATATGTAGCTAGTCATAGAGCTATTAGTAATAACAAGTCTTTTAGGAGTAAGTTCAGATCTTTATTTTTTTTTAATAAATTTTATTTATTTGACAGAGAGAGACACCGCGAGAGAAGAAACACAAGCAAGGGAGTGAGAGAGGGAGAAGCAGGCTTTCTGCTGAGCAGGGAGCCCGATGCAGGGCTCGATCCCAGGCCCCTAGGATCATGACCTGAGCCGAAGGCAGACGCTTAACGACTAAGCCACCTGGGCACCCCAAGTTCAGATTTTTTAAATGCAGATGTAATTTTTGCAGACATCATCTCCACAACACCCCCATGAAAGACCTCTTTGAACCTACCTAAAGAAACCTCTACAGATAGATCACTGACAGGGCAGGGCAAAACTACAAATAAAAGGTGATACCTAAAGAAGACAGTGTTTAGAGAAATGGATCATTCTGTTGACTAGGTAATCATCTATGATCATCCTGCATTATTTCAACAAATAGCTCATCATCTTACTCCTTGTCCCATAATAAATTCATTTGGCTGACTTTAAAAATCAATGGTCCTTCAACTTCCTCTCAACTTCCCTACTTACTACTTTGAACCTATTATCACTGAGTTTCCAAAAATTAATGATCTCTACATCAAAATTTCTCTCTCTTTCCACAAAGTCCCATTGACTCATTCTACTGAACCCAGTTGTTCTAGAAATTAAACACTGCAACCTCTGATCCTCAATCCCTCCAAATTCTTCCAGGACACCTGAAATGAAGAGGAGGTAGAAGATGTAGCCCCCACCCTCTCATGCAGATGCCTTATGTACAAACCAAAACTAATCATCTTTTAACACAAGCATGCTCTTCCTTTAATTTCCTCTATCCTCATAAATTATTCAAAGCTTGCTCTGTGCTAGGCATAGTCTGGGCACTGCAGGTACAGCAATAGTCAGGATAAGCTATTATAACAGAAAAGCCCAAATTTCAGTAGCTTTAATTGATGAAGATTTATTTCTCATTTACATCACAATCCAATGTAGGTCAATGTGAGGGGATGGAGGTGGGCTTTAGTCTACACCATCATTTAGAGACCAGAGCTTCTTCCCTCTAGAGTCTGTGACCACTAGTAGCTCCAATTGTTAGGAAAGGTACAAGAATGGTTTTATAGGAGAGGCCTAGGGGAGGAATATCTCACGTCTACCCATATTCTGTTGTCCAGAAGTCTGTCACATGGCTCCACCTGTCTGGCAGAGAGGTCTGGAAATGTAATCCTGAGTGGCCCCCAAAAAGAGAAGATGGGTATGATGCACATCTAGCCAGTCTTTGCAACTAGTACTGAATGAAACAAAGCTCCTATATGTACCTTAAATTCCAGTGTGGAGAGATAAGACAATAAAGAAAATGTACAAGATCATATCAGGTAGAGAGTTGCAAAGAGAAATAATCTGGGGTGAGGGAACAGTACAGAAAGTAAGGAAATACTACTGCATTTCACTGATTCTAAGAACATTTTTCCCCTCACATTTTAACATCTCTGAAATCAGGATGCATATTACAAAATTGTCATATCATTGATTAATTGGCACTTTTCCTTCTGAGTGTTACCCAAAATAACAGTACATCCTTCTAAAAATGACATATGAAATAAGATTTTTTTTAATATAGAGTCACCAGGGAAGGTCTTTCTACAATGACAGGTCATCAGAGACCTGAATGAAGAGAGATCTAACCATATTAACAGCTATGGGCAAAGAGCCCTGAGCATTAGAAATAGCATGGAGTGTTCAAGGAAGAGCAAAGATGCCACTGTGACTAAGTGGAGTAGGTGAGTGAGAGAATGGTAGAGGGTGAAGCTAGAGAAGTAACTAAGCAGCTGGTGACCTTCAACAAATTATTTCACTTAATATATTTCACTTAACTGAGCCTGTCTTCTGAACTGTGAAATAATAACATGATATGAATTGTGAAGATTAAATAATATAATATAGTGAAGCAAACAGAGGAATAGAAATGGCACAGGCATCCTCCACCGTGCCCTTCCTTTCTTTACCCACAGAAAATGAGGACCAATCTAGCAATCATACTTTCTCTAATAGAACAGTGACAATAATACATTTTGGTTTCTCTAATATGATTTTGGGCTTCAAATTTTAAGCTTTTAGTGTAAATCCTCATCCATTCAAACACATTGCTTCCTATTAACTAACAAAAGTTATACATACAATCTTCTGGGCCTTTTTCTCATAATAAATTCTCAAAGGAAGGCTCTCTAAGTATCAAATCCTTTCTTTTTTCCCCCAAAAGATGAAGCATTCACTTTTTTTTTTCTTTTCTCTACTATATATGTAGACTTGAGAGGAGGGGATTAAGTGGGTGGGTGAGGAATGGCAGATTACTAAGTCTTGAAAAAGCTTTCCTCTTTATGTTTAAACTACATTTCCCATCTCCCTCGATTTCATTGTGGCACCCCAATTTAGTCTTCTCTCTTAGTTGTTGATTTTAATTCACTAGTAAAAAAGTTTTCTTGCTAAAATCTGACATTCTAACCAACTATATACTATTGATCAAATGAAATGGGAAACTAAGGCCAGTGACCTGTGTGGTTAAGTGAATTTGTTACATTTTTCTGAGATATTCAGACCCGATTCCAAACACTAGATCACACTTCAATTACCTTGGTTATATCATTTCCAAGGCTACAAATTTCTTATACATTTATAAGGCATAACATGAGCATTAATAACTAAGAACTGCACAGCTCACTACTTTTAAAAAAATCCCCTATGTTTCTAGTTAAGAAAATCTACAAAAGGGCCCTCTATGAATATTTGTTCATTCATTCATTATATTATTCAATGAAAACCTATACTAAGTGCCTAAGGTGTACCAAGGATATAAATACAAAACAAAGCTACTACCTCCAAGAAAATGATAATCTAGTACTCATTTATCAGAAATGTATTGTGCCATGAATTGTACTAGAGATTTAGAAATAAAATAGCTGAATGAAACATGATAGCTGATCTCAAACAGTTCACCACTAACGGGAAAAATATTTAAGTGGTTAGAATGTAATTTTATTTACACAAAATGAATGTACAAATGAAGTGGGGAGAAAGAGAGTTAGTGAGCTGGATTTCTGCTCTATAAATAGAGCAGTGTCTATAGAGCACTTCTATAAATAGAAGTGTCTGGAATATTAGAGAAACTATTAAGGAGGGCATGTGTTGTGATGAGCACTGGGTGTTATACGCAACTAATGAATCGTTGAACACTACATCAAAAAATAATGATGTACTATATGCTGGCTAACTGAACATAATAAATATATACATAGCTTTCAAAAATATATATAAAATAAATCCTAACCTAAGGAAAACTTTAAGTAAAGTTAAAAGGTGAAACAATTTTGTAGCTCTTCATTCTGTACATTTTGTGATTGAAATGGTTAAGCTGAGACAGATCTGTCCCAATTCCTCAAGAAGAAGAAAATGAGAATTCCACAATAATCAGAGAATGAGTCAGAAAGCCAGAGAACCTCAGCCTGGCTCAACCAGGTTTAATCACTGTGTGTCCTCCAGCGAGCTGTTTAAAACCTTAATTTCTATGCTTGTAATACAGGGAGTTAGACTAAGTGATGTCTAAGGTGCTCTCCATTTCCAATATTTTCTGACTCTCAGATCCTAGTAGGATGTCTTAGTGCTGAGAAGGGGGTACTGTTAGCTACAGCAAGGCTTATGTGTCCTATTATAAAAACCAACATAATGGTTTTCTAAGTTGTGCATAAAAGATGAAGTTATGTACAACTCTATGAACAAATGGCCTATTTTATAAACTTATTCATCTGATGAGAGTACTATAATTTGCCTTCTAACCTGCTTTGCTTAGGCACTTTATGAAGAATTAGAGCTGCTGGGTAATGTACGAATCCCTGTGTGCAATGTCATTAGTATAAATTATGCATTAGAAAAAATTTCATTTATTCTACAATCAAAATTCAAGTTCAACAACATTACTGCTTTATGGCATGACTAAATCACAAAACATGAGTAATTTTATGAATCAATCTGGATATCAAATCGAAATAACTTTTGACTGACTCTCCCCACAAATCAGTGCTTAAGATTTACATTCCAAGTCATTACATATTCCATTTATATTCTGATGGAGACTCAGATTTATTTCAGACATAGACATTTTACTCTGATAAAGGAACCATCTGATCATGATGGTCTAATAAAAAGACTGACACCTTACTTAGTTCCCATTTTACTTAAATCATTCCTTTAGGAAACCAGATTTTAAAATATATTACTACTGTCTGAAATTTTCCCAAAAAACTAGTCAAATATTTCTGTGAGATAAATTTATAGAAATACTTATAAACAAAATCAATGCAGCAGAAAAAACAAGTTGTTAATAAATTCTAAGTTTAATGATGAGACACAAAAAATGTGAAAATCATAAAAAAGAAGAAAAAGTACTGGCATTTATCTGATTTTCCCCAATTTGGCTTAGACTTCAGATAAAGAAATGCAATATTATAATTAAGCAACTGGACTAAAAGAAGTCATCTAAGTTTCTGTTCTAACAACACCCCAAATCTAATGATTACAGAGTGAGTTTCATCATACACTTTTACAGTCTTTTAAAACACAGCCCAGAAAGGCATATATATGTACATTAGTTTTAAGTGACTGATTGATTTAATCCCAAACTACTTTCATAATATGCTGAATAACCCAGTAGATTAGATTCCAACTTCTTACTTTAACACGGTCAACTTCAAAAGATGCCCTTGGCAATGAAGAGAAAATTGCTTTAGACAATACATACTATCAAGGGCCAAAACAAGAAGATGAAATATGGAAAAATAAACTGGGATGGTTTAGCCAGAGAAAATGTAAAAGCTGAGGTGGCTAAGACTTTAAATTAACTAATATTCCTCCCTGCACTATTCATATCCCTTGACTCTTCACCCCCACCCCCAATTCAGTAGCAAAGTCTTGAGAAGCAGAAAAGAGGTCTTATTTCTGGCTTTCAAACATCAAAACCTTGGAATCAGAGGACAAAATGGAAAAATTATGATAAAACAATCCATAAAAATCCTAGTAAGTCTAACAGAAAAAAAAATTAACTAGAGAATAACAAAGTTTCCTAGAACTAGAGAAATCAGAGGAGGAAGACCCTGCCTCAATACCCAGGTGCAAGTGCATTTGGGTGAGTCCATGCCCCAATTCCTGGGTAAAGCCTGTATAAGGTAGGTCATCAGTCTTCAGATGGTGTCCTAGAGATCCCTGTGATACCACAGGGCTCAGGAGCACAGAATGTTTCCTATATTCCCAAGAGCAGTACAGAAATGGCCCAGAGAACCAACTGCTTGGAAAGGAATAAGGAAGGACCCAGAAATTACCACCAAGGCCAAAGTTCATTCCATCAAATGCTGATGTGGGCACCTGATGCTAAAAAAGACCTAGATGTGGTCTCCCAATGATTTGGCTCTATGAAAGTCTCCTGGAACTTATACTAAAAGGCATAAGTTAGTGAGAAGGAACACCACACTGACTGAAAATTATGGTTCTACCTTTCCATTAAATTGAGTCTCAAATTAGAACATTTAATTCTTATAAAAAAATAAAGTTAATATTCTTGTACAACTTTGTCTTTTAGACTGAGATTTGTACCTGCTAAATGGGACGAACCCTGTTTGATTCTAATTTATTTCATGCATCGAACTTGGACAAGAGCCTAAGCAAGTGCGGCCCAAGATTGAAGCAGAGGAGTGGTGGAGAGGAGCAATGATGACCCTGATGTAATTCTGCAGCTCTCCCTCTGACTCCATCTCAGACCTCCTACACATGTACTTTTGTGTGCCTCTAGCTGGGCTACAGTCAAACCTTGGCTTAAGTATCTTACAGATATTTTCTCCTTCCCCACTGTAACCTTTCCTCATTGATAGGGTAAAGATGATGAACAAAGGTTTAGAAAGTTACATAATCATTCGAGTTCACACAATTACTAAGTGAAGATTTATACCTGAATCTCCATGGCTCTGAAGCCCACACCCCTTCCAACCCCTAGGCAGCCTCCAATGGCAAGGTGCAGTCAATTTTCACGGAAATATAACTGAAGAGGAAAAAATACTAGAACTAGATTTGAGGAGAATCTGGTTTTTTCCACAGTAGTATGTAAAAAGGGACTTCTGATTTTGTGGGTACAATAATGCCAGGGTGGGATTTTTTCCATTTACTCATTCATTCAACAACATTTCCAGTACCTATGATATGTAAGGTAAAGCACTCCAAATAGGGTTGTCCCCCCTATAGAAGCCACTCTATGCCAGAACCCTACTAAAGGTACATAGTAAGAACCATGAACAAGAGAACCATGAACCAAGAACGAAGAACTCCTTCCCTCATTGCTATAAAACAAAAGCTGTTTTATAACACCTGGAAGGAAGCAGGGAATACACTCCTTGCTCTAAGTTCTTTCTATGTATATCACTGTTGTAACCTGGCCTTGTACTCTCTGGACCTAACAGATGCATAAAACTTAAAAAAAAAAAAATTGTCATTTTAAATGCTACTGATATGATTAAGAAATACACATTCATTTTTAAGTCATCTCTGAAAAGGTAGAGCTGGGAAAGGGTAAAGTTACCCAACAGCTAGGACCAGAAGGTCATTAAGCAAGGTTTGGTTAAGGAGTGAATCAAAAAGGATTAAGGAGAGAAGAAAGCTTGCAGAGTTCCACCAAGTCATTATGGCAAACTCTGCCTAGGCCATTTGGGTACTATGAGTGACAGAGTAGCAACTAACCCAGGGAAAGTGGCAGTCATGCCATGTCACAAAGAGATTTTCAAGGACAAAACAAGGAAAGGTCTTTCCCCCTCTCTTCCTAGTCCCCAAGAAGGAGAGTGGCTATAAATAGTAAGTAGTAGTATACTAACTATGACAACTGGAAAACATCTACCCCAGTCTCTATGTCAAGATTGTTTCCATTGGTACTATTATGATCCCGGGATGGTAAATCAAAGATGATGATCAGAATCTCTAGCAGCTGATCTAGGCCTTGTATCTGAACTACTGGACTGTCCTAATCAAGGACACCAAAGATGAGGGGGTAGCTAAAGAGGATGAGACACCTCAGAAGGTGACATGCCTCTTTGACAATTCCTATATTCACAGGAATATAGAAGAAATCTCTGAAAATTGTCAGCAATAAAAAAGAGTAAAAAAGAAGAAAAACTGGATGAATGCAAAGGTCTTAAGAGGTGAGAGTGGGACAATGCTGCACTTTTACTGATCCTCTCAGAAGGAACACTCTAAAAAAAGGTTGGTTTCAAGTAAAGTATTTAAAAAGTTATGAAACTCTAAGCGCAATGCTACTTACAAGACAAGGCCTTGAACTCTTAAGTAACTTTTTTTTTGAATGTGTGGCTTAAATCTCTCTGCTTGCAGATAACAAATTCTAGCCTTTGAAACTCTATGAATGTACAAAAGACAGTCAACTGGATTCACATTAATCTTCAGAATTTCATTGCTCTGAAATGCAAACATAACATTTCCATTGGTGAAACAATAGTCAAAGTATTTCTGAAACTTCATTGTAAAACAAACCAGGTAGAAATATAAGAATTTGGTTTATGCCTATAAGAATATTTTAAACTAGGTATTTTTTCATTTTCAGGATAGATCTTGGTTCCCAAGTATATTGAATTAAAATAAGCTCAAAACACTTTATAGACTTGTGTTCTAAACCACTATTTTTTGTGTGTTTAGCTTAAGTTTGTTTTTGGAAAGGTGACCCTAGTTAAATAGGAATACAAAAATGGATAAAGGTAGAAAATCTTTCTATAACATAGAAATGCATGGCATTATACATTTAACAATGGTTGTCTAAGAATTATTCTTCAAGGCTGATGTTTTAGGAGAAAATGAAGATTATTTTACAATCTTGGTTTGAGGCTATGGAATTTGTAACTTCTAAATGAGAAGGAATTGGGACAGGAAGATGGCAGTGGAGTAGGAGAAGCCTAGGCTCACCTCATCCCATGAATACAACTAGATAACTATCAAATCACCCTAAATACCCCAGAAATTGACCTGAAGACTGGCAGAACAAACTTCACAACTAAAGGGAGGGAAGAACAGAAGAAGGTAGGAAACATGGAGATGTGGTGTAGGGGGGAAATGGATCCTGGCTACTATGTAAGGGAGGGAGCCATGGTCATGGAGAAGGGCAAGAGAGAGAGGAGCACACAGGGGAACACACAAGGAGAATGTTTCCCCATAGCCATTGGCTTAGAAAATGAGAGGGACTGAATTTCCTGAGTTCTTGCAGCCAGCTGGGCTTAAAGCCTAGAGTTTTAAGGGTCAGAAGGCTTGCCTACGATAGAGCCCAGAGGGCACTACACTGCTCTTGGAGAGAAGGCAGGCAAACAACCCATGGCAGATAGCATGGAAACAGAAATCTAAAGAGCACCTGGGACACACAATGGAGAGATTATTTGCTCTTCTCAGAGCATGTCCCTGAGAAGCAGCGTTCATGGAGACACCTCTCTGAGAACAGAGGAGCTGGCTGGTGCCATTTCCCTGCCCCATTCCTCAGCATAAACACAGAACCACCTGTGGGAAGCAGCACAGCATGGACACTGGCTACCTAACTTGCTTACATTAAGCCCCACCCCCTGTGTTCTGGTGGAACTTCCCTCCCATTTACCTCAGTCCCAGTATGGCAGGCCTCCCCCAGGAAGACCAGTACAAACCCCTGCCCACACCACATCTCCTGACTGGAGAGTTTTTCAGGGCCTCAGTTCCAGGGGAGGTGGTGACAGGTCTCATTTCACAAGCAGATCAGAGCACACCTAGTTAAAACTCACCACATTCAGGCCAGGGACCAACACTGCTCACAGCAGGCAAGGAAAACCTCTGCAGATGACTGACCTGAGGGACAGAGCACCCAGAACACAATAGCAGAGTGATGCAGCACACACTGAAGACAGTCCCTGAAGCACCAGGCCCTGAATACTACATGACCTCTTCTTTATAAGGCCATTACTTTAAGGAATAGGAGACAAAACTGGCTTATCTAACACAGAGAAGCAGGCCGAGACTTAGACAAAATGCCAAGATAGAGGAATTTATCCCAAATGAAAGAACAAGATAAGGCCATGGCTAGAGATCTAAGCGAAATAGATATAAGTAACATGCCTGATGAAAAATTTAAAGAAACAATTGTAAGGATACTCACTGGACTCGAGGAAATAATGGAATACATTAGTGAAACCCTAATCACAGAGATAAGAGTTAAAAAGGAATTGATCAGATTGAGATCCTCTCCCTCTCCTTTTGCCCCTCCCCCAACTCACATGCTTTCTGTTTCTCTCTAAAATAAATAAATAAAATCTTTAAAAATTTTAAAAATCAATTAGAGATGAAGAGTGCAAAAAACAAGACTATAAATATGCTTGATGTAATGAACAGCAGGCTGGAAGAAGCAGAGGAAGAAATTAATGATCTACAAGACAAAGTAATGGAAAGCAATAAAGCTGAACAAAAGAGAGAAAGAAATATGCAGAATGAGAATAGACTTAGAGAACTCAGTGATTCCATCAAATGTAATAACGTTCAAATTATAGGAGTCCCAGAAGAAGACAAGAGAAAAAAAGGATAGAAATTTTATTTAAAGAAATAATAGCTGAAAACTTCCCTAATTTGGGGAAGGATCCAGACATCCAGATCCAGGAGGCACAGAGAACTCCCACCAAGACATATTATAATTAAATTTGTAAGATATAGTGATAAAGAAAAATTCTTAAAAGTAGCAAGACAAAAGAAGTCATAAACTTACAGGGGAAAACCCATAAGAGTAACAGGAGAGGAGGGTGGGGACCGGGTCCCTCACGGTCACTGCTGCATCCCAGCTCCTCTCAGGGCTGTTGTGCACTGTGAACATATTTATAAAAAGAGGAGCAAATTGGAGGGGGAGCAAGATGGCAGAGGAGTAGGAGACCTAAATTTCATCTGGTCCCAGGAATTCAGCTAGATAGGTATCAAACCATTCTAAACACCTACGAACTCAACAAGAGATCAAAGAAAAGAATAGCAGCAACTCTCTGAACAGAAAAGCGACCACTTTCTGGAAGGTAGGACATGTGGAGAATAGTGTTGAAAATAGAGCTACCCTACGACCCAGCAATTGCCTTCTGGGTATTTACCCCAAAGATACAAATGTAGTGATCCAAAGGGGTACGTGCACCCCAATGTTTATAGCAGCAATGTCCACAATAGCCAACTATGGAAAGAGCCAAGATGTCCATCAACAGATGAATGGATAAAGAAGATGTGGTGTATATATACACACTGGAATATTATGCAGCCATCAAAAAAATGAATTCTTGCCATTTGCAATGACGTGGATGGAACTAGAGGGTATTATGCTAAGCGAAATAAGTCAGTCAGAGAAAGACATGTATCATATGATCTCACTGATATGAGGAATTCTTAATCTCAGGAAACAGAGGGTTGCTGGAATGGTGGGGGGTGGGAGGGATAGGGTTGCTGGGTGATAGACATTGGGGAGGGTATGTGCTATTGTGAGCGCTGTGAATTGTGTAAGACTGATGAATCACAGACCTATACCTCTGAAACAAATAATACATTATGCGCTAAAAAAAAAAAAAAGAAGAAGAAGAAGATAGTAGGAAGGGAAAAATGAAGCAGGGGAAGTCAGAGGGGGAGACAAACCATGAGAGACTGTGGACTCTAAGAAACAAACTGAGGGTTCTAGAGGGGAGGGGGGTGGGGGGATGGGTTAGCCTGGTGATGGGTATTCAAGAGGGCACATATTGAATGGAGCACTGGGTGTTATATGCAAACAATGAATCATGTAACACTACATCAAAAAAATAAATTAATTAAAAAAAAAAAGACTAACGGGAGATTTTTCAACAGAAATTTGGCAAGCCAGAAGGAAGTGACATGATATACTCAAAGTGCTGAATGGGAAAAATCTGTGGCCTAGAATACTCTATTCAGCAAAGCCATCATTCAGAATAGAAGGAGAGGTAGAGTTTCCCAGACAAACAAAACCTAAAAGAGTTTGCGACCACAAAAGGAGCTCTGCAAGAAATATTAAAGGGGACTCTTTAAGTGCAAAGGAGAGACCAAAAGTGAGAGTATAAAGGTAGGAAACACAAAAGTAGCAAAAATGAATATTTCTGTAAAAAATTACTCAAGGAACTCACAAAAAAATACAAGTAAAATATAATAACATATGCCTGAAATGTGGGGAAGACAGGAGAAAAGAATGGGTTCAAACTTAAATGACCATCAACTTAATATAGACTGCTATGTACATAAGAGGTTATATACAAACCTAATGGTAACCATTATCAAAAACCACCAGAATAAGGAGAAAGAAATGCAGACATATCACTAAAGAAAATCAGCAAAACATGAAAGGGAGAAAGACAAAAAAGGATCAGAGAAAATCTCCAGGAACAACCACAAAACAAGTAATAAAATGGCAATAAATACATATCTATCACTAATTACTTTGAATGTACATGGACTAAATGCTCCAATCAAAACACATAGGGTATCAGAATGGATTAAAAAAAAAAAAGACTCATCTATATGTTGCCTACAAGAGACTCATTTCAGATATAAAAACACCCACAGAGGGGCGCCTGGGTGGCTCAGTCATTAAGCGTCTGCCTTTGGCTCAGGTCATGATCCTAGGGGCCTGGGATCGAGCCCCACATCGGGCTCCCTGCTCAGCGGGAAGCCTGCTTCTCCCTCTCCCACTCCTCCTGCTTGTGTTCCCTCTCTCTCTCTGTCTCTGTCAAATAAATAAATAAAATCTTAAAAAAAAAAAAAAAAACACCCACAGATTGAAAGTGAGGGGATAGAGAAACATTTATCATTTAAATGGATGTCAATAGAAAGCCAGAGTAGCAATACTTATGTCAGACAAACTAGACTTTAAAACAAAGATTATAACAAGACAAAGAAGGACACTATATAATATTAAAGGGGACAATCCAAGAAGACATAACAATTATAAGTACTTAGACACCCAACATGGGAGCTCCCAAATACATAAAACAATTAATAACAAACAAAGGAACTAATTGATAATTATACAATAATAGTAGGGGACTTTAACAGCCCACTTACAATAATGGACAGATCATTTAAACAGAAAATCAACAAGGAAACAATGGCTTGGAAGGACACATTGGACCAGATGGACTTAACAGATACATTAGAAACATTCTATCCTAAAACAGCAGACTACACATTCTTTTCAGGTGTACATGGAATATTCTCCAGAATAGATCACATATTAGGCCACAAAACAGGCCTCAACAAATTAAAGAAGACTGAAGTCATATCATAATCTTTTCTGACCACAACGCTATGAAACTAGAAGTGAACCACAAGAAAAAATCTGAAAAGACCACAAATACACAGAGGTTAAATAACATGCTATTAAGCAATGAATGGGTCAACCAGGAAATTAAAGAAGAAATAAAAAAATACATATAAACAAATGAAAATGAAAACAGGACAGTCCAAAACCTTTGGGATACAGCAAAAGCAGTCATAAGAGGGAAGTATATAGCAAGCAATACATGCCTACCTCAAGGAGCTAGAAAAATCTCAAATGGACAACTTAACCTTACACCTAGAGGAGCCAAAAAAAGAACAACAAAGCCCAAAGCCAGTAGAAGGAAGGAAATAATAAAGATTAGAGCAGAAATAAATGATACGGAAACTAAAAACGCAATAGAACATATCAATGAAGACAGAAGTTGGTTTTTTGAAAAAAAAATTAATAAAATTGAACAGCCTCTAGTCAGTATCAAAAAGAAAAGAGAAAGGACCTAAATAAGTAAAATCACAAATGATAGAGGAGAAATTACAACCAACACCACAGAAATACAAACAATTATAAGAGAATATATGAAAAACAATATGCCAACAAATTGGACAACCTAGAGGAAATGGATACATTTCTGGGAACATAAATTCCCAAAACTGAAACAGGAAGAAATAAAAAATTTGAACACATCAATAATCAGCAAGAAATTGAATCAGAAAACTCCCAACAAATAATCAACAAAATAAAACTCCAGGACCAGATGGCTTAAAAGGTGAACTCTACCGAACATAAAGAAGAATTAATACCTACTCTTCTCAAACTATTCCAAAAAATAGAAAAAGAAGGAAAACTTCCAAATTCATTCCATGAGGCCAGCTTTACCCTGATACTAAAACCTGATAAAAGCACTACAGAAAAAGAGAACTACAGACCAACATCTCTGATGAACATACACACAGAAATCCTCAACAAAATACTAGCAAACCAAATCCAACAATATATTTTAAAAATCATTCACCATGATCAAGTGGGATTTATTCCCAGGATGCAAGAGTGGTTCAATATTTGCAAATTAATTAATATGATACATCACATCAATAAGAGAAAGGATAAAAACCATATGATCATTTCAACAGATACATAAAAAGCATTTGACAAAGTACAATGTCCATCCATGATGAAAACCCTCAACAAAGTAGGTTTAGAGAGAAAATACCTCAGCATAATAAAGGCCATATGTGAAACACCCATAGCTAACATCATCTTAAATGAAGAAAAACGAGCTTTTCTTCAATGGTCAGGAACAAGGCAGGGATGTCCACTCACCACTTTTATTCAACAAAGTACTAGCAGCCCTAGCCACAGCAATCAGACAACAAAAAGAAATAAAAGGCATCCAAATTAGTAAGGAAGAAATAAAACTTTCATTGTTTGCAGAAGACATGATACTGTATACAGATAACCCTAAAGACTCTACCTAAAAACTGCTAGAACTGATAAACAGATTCAGTAAAGTGGCAGGATACAAAATCAACATACAGAAATCTGTTGCATTTCTATATACCAGTAAGAAAGCAGCAGAAAGAGAAATTAAAGAATCAGTCCCATTTACAACTGCACCAGAAATAATCAGATACCTCAGAATAAACCTAACCAAAGAGATGGAAGACCTGTACTCTGAAAACTATAAAACACTGATGAAAGAAATTGAAGAGGACACAAAGAAAAGACATTCCACATTCATGGACTGGAAAAACAAATATTGTTAAAATGTCTGTATTACCCAAAGTAATCTACACACCAATGCAATCTCCACTGGGTATTATGTGAAAATAATGAATCATGGAACACTACATCAAAAACTAATGATGTACTTTATGGTGGCTAACATAAAATAATAAAATAAAATAAAACTTAAAAACTAAAAAAAAAAAAATACCAACAGGATTTTTCAGAGGTAGAACAAACAATCCCCAAATTTGTATGGAACCATGAAAGACCCAGAATAGCCAAAGCAAACCTGAAAAAGCAAAGCAGAAGGCATAACAATTCCAGACTTCAAGTTATATTACAAAGCTGTAGTAATCAAAACTATGGTACTGGCACAAAAATAGACACATAGATCAACAGAACAGAATAGAAAACCCAGAAATGAACCCACAATTAAATGGTCAATCTCCAAAAAAGCTGGAAAGAATATCTGACAGGAAAAAGATAATCTCTTCTACAAATGGTATTGGGAAAACTGGACAGCAACATGCAAAAGAAAGAAATTGGACCACTTTTTTATACTGTACACAAAAATACATTCAAAATGGATGAAAGACCTAAATGTGAGGCAGGAAACCATCAAAGTCCTAGAGGAGAACACAGATAGGAACTTCTTTGACCTTGGCCATAGCAACTTCTCACTAGATACATCTCTGGAGGCAAGAGAACTTAAAAACTCAACACCCAAGAGGCACCTGAGTGTCTCAGTGGGTTAAGCATCTGACTTTTGATATCGGCTCAGGTCTTGATCTCAGGGTCGTGAGTTCAAGCCCCACATTGGGCTCCACGCTGGGTGTGGAGCCTACTTAAAACTAAACAAAAACAAAACAAAAATTCCCTCAACATCCAAAAAACAAATAGGCAGAAGACATGAATATACATTTTTCCAAAGAAGACATACACAAGGCCAACAGACACATGACAAGATGCTCAACATCACTTATCAGCAGGGAAACGCAAATTAAAACTACAATGAGATATCACTTCACACCTCTCAGAATAGCTAAAATCAACAACACAAGAAACAACAGGTGCTGGCAAGGATGTGGAGAAAAGGGAACCCTCTTGCACCATTGGTGGGAATGCTAACCAGCATAGCCACTATTGAAAACAATATGGAGGTTCCTCAAAAAGCTAAAAATAGAACCACCCTATGATCCAGCAATCACACTACGGGGTATTTATCCAAATAATACAAACATACTAATTCAAAGTGCTACATGCACCCTGATGTTTATAGCAGCATTATCTACAATAGCCAAATTATGGAAACAGCCCAAGTGTCCATCTATTGATGAATGGATAAAGGAAAAGTGGCATATATTTATATTTATTTATTTTTATATATATAAAATATCTATAATGGAATATTACTCAGCCATAAAAAAGAACGAAATCTTGTAATTTGTAATGACATAGATGGAGCTAGAGAGCATAATGCTAAGTGAAATAAGTCAAAGAAAGACAAATACCATATGATTTCACTCATGTGGAATTTAAGAAACAAAACAAATGAGCAAAGGAGGGAAAAAAAGAAAGGTAAACTAACAACCAAAAAAAAAGAGAGGTTAACTATAGAGAACAAACTGGTGGTTACCAGAGGGGAGGTGCGTGAAAGGATGGGTGAAATAGATGATGGGGATTAAGGAGTGCACTTGCTGTGATGAGCACTGGGTATTGTATGGAAGTGCTGAATCACTATATTGTACCCCTGAAACTAATATTACACTGTATGTTAACTAACTGGAATTTAAATAAAAACTTTAAAACAAATATGTGAGAAGGAGTTCTGGCCAGCCCTCCCACCATCTCTAGTAAAATATGAGTTTTAAGAGATTTATAACTACAAATTGGAAAGGTCCTTAATATGGGAAATATAAATATTAAAAATTTAAAACCTTTAAATTTAAAGCTAAAGGTGGTAGAAATGTATGATACAATAAAATTAAATAAGTTAGACTTTATTTTAGGTGGGGACTTCTTTAGCTGATTTTCCAAGCTGAATAGATAAGTGGCTTTTTTTTAGAGGGAGACAGAAATAGATTAATTTGTATGGGTTTTAATTTTTTTTAAGATTTTATTTATTTATTTGACAGAGAGAGACACAGCGAGAGACAGAACACAAGCAGAGGGAGTGGGAGAGGGAAAAGCAGGCTTCCCGCTGAGCAGGGAGCCCAATGCGGGGGCTCGATCCCAGGATCCTGGGATCGTGACCTGAGCCAAAGGCAGACGCTTAATGACTGAGCCACCCAGATGCCCCTGGGCTTTAATTTTTAAGGGAAGTATATAAATTAAGTAACTTATATTGCTACCTTAAATTGCATAGCCTAGATTTGCCTCACTGTACTCTATAATAGTTAGTACTCAATATAAAGTGACATTCTCTGGTCAGGTTGCTTGAGATCAATTAATCCTGGTCTCCAGGGAGGGGGGGGGAAAGGCAATGTAATAGAAAATTACATTCAAGCATAATGATTGGATGTTTTCCAATCTGGAAATCAGTTTAACACAAATAATAAATCAACTACCACATTGCTATGAGAAGATTTGATGTAGAGTGATGTGGAAGCTCACTCTGCATTGTCCAGACTCCTTAGTGAGGATCTCGGATTCCTGCCTTCTCCCAGTGGGAAGGGCTGCACCTGAATTCAGCTCCCTGGACTTGTGATTCTCTTCTCCCAAGAAGAAAAGTCTGAAATTTCCCATAGATTCTATGCTTTCCAGGTGCTGAGCAGCTAGATTTCACAGAAGTCTCCTGAAAATAGCTGACATCTAAATTAAGACTGTCTGCCACCCACATAGTCTATTCCCCTTGCTGTCCTATTCCCAACTGACAAGATTGCTCTCGTGCCTTTCCTATAAGGAGGAAGGGTCCTGTCCTGGAATGTAACCCTCCTACATTTTGTCCCCACCCAGCTTGCTTCCCTGGATGTGGGTCTGTATGCCCCTTCATACTGGCTCTCAGATCTTAAGTTTCCTAATCAAGCCCTCTCCTTAACTTATACCAAGTGATGTTGAAAATTTGACCTTAATTACCTTGTATAACAATCTTCTAAGGCACTTTGCATACAAAGAATTATGGCAATCTGTGGTGAAGAGGTCTATTCAATAACCACACTGGCATGGAAAGAATATACATTATTTCCCTGCCATCATCTGCCCAACTATAGTTGATCCTCATTATTTACAGATTCCATATTTGCAAAATCACCTACTCACTAAAATTTATTTGTAACCTGAAAATCAATGCTCACAACTCTCTCATGGTCATTCATGGACATGCACAGGGTGGAGAATAACTTGAGCTTCCTAACACATTCCCAACTGAGGTCGAATTACCTCTTATTTCAGCTTTCTTACTGTAAACAACTTTCCTTCTTGTGGTCTATTTAGTGTCACCTATTTCACATTTTTGTGCTTTCTGTTGGTGATGTTGCTGTTTAAAATGGCCCCAAACATAGTGCTGAAGTGCAATCTAGTGTTCCTAAGTGCAAAAGGCTATAATGTGCCTTACATGTATTAGATAAGCTTCCTTCAGGAGTGAGTTATATTGCTGTTGGCCAAGAGTTCAACATTAATTAATCAACAAAACAGTACTTCTAGGGAAAAAAAAAGGAAATTTGCTGATTTGTACATGAGGCCACTCTGGAAGTGCTCAGGTAACACCTACAGTGTGTGATGAAGCTATGGAAAACATGGTAGAGCAAATAAATTTGTGGATTCATCAGATGACAACCAATTAAAAAAGCATAATGTATAGCACTGTTGCGAGATTGAAAGTCAAAGAAATTTATGGTCAAGAAAATGTTAAGCCCTTCTTAGCTAGTGCTGGCTGCTTGCATGTTTCAAAAGGCAATAGAGTGAAAACTTTTAAACTTCCAGGAAAGCAGGTTCTGCAGATCAGAAAGCTGCAAAAGAATTTTTAAAATACCTGCGAGGTGTTATACAAAAACAGAGTTATGTGGAAGAGCAGGCTGACAATGCCTATGAGACTGACTTGTTTTATAAGGATATTGGCAAATTAGCCCATATAAAGCAAATGGCGTTTCAGCTGACAAAAATGATGTGACCAAAGGCTCACAGAAACTTAACCCCGTATTTCCCATAGGAGCAATAGTTCAATATTCACTAATTCAGTGTTTGCGGCAACTTTATAGAACATTACTACCACAAGTAAGGAGATTAGACTGTATTAGGGTCAATGCAGTAGGAATGTTTTTCATTTAAATGGAGAATTGCTGAAATGGTCAATGTTTGAGGATCAACAGAAACAGAAAGCTGCTGAGTGCAGTCTTGTCTTTATGGAACAAGAGCTTGCCGTCAACTGAGTTCTCCTTTCCCCACTTTCGCACCCACCCCACCCCCGCTTTCTATTAATGAGTATTTCTCAACTCTTTGACACTCAGAAGGAGCTGGGCCTATTGCTGCAATGCAGGTAGTCATTAATAGCAAGTAATTTTCTGAGGATGTACAGATGTTCCCGAACTAGTGAAAAGTTATTCTCAAAATAAGTGTCTTATGCTGGAAAGTTGAATAAATGTATGTTAGGCTGACACACACACACATATACATATATATATATATACACACACATATCATATACATATGTAGGCTGATAAGGTAGAAATATATATGTGTGTGTGTGTGTGTGTATATACACACACACACACATCTGTATCAGCCTAACAACCCCACACATACAACCAGTGAATCAAAAAAGAAATCAAACATGAAATAAAAAAATACCTTGAGACAAATGAATATGAAAATACAACAGTTCAAAATCTTTGGGACGCAATAAGAACAGTTCTGAGAAGGAAATTTATTGCAGTTCAGGCCTACCTCACGAAACAAGACAAATCTCAAATAATCTAACCTTATACCTAAAAGACCTAAAAAGAAGAACAAAGCCTGAAGTTACTAGAAGGAAGGAAATAATAAAGATCAGAGCATAAATAAATGAGACAGAGACTAAAAAATAATAGGGGGTATCAATTAAAACAAGAGCTGGTGCTTTGAAAAGATAAACAAAATTGATAAACCTTTAGCCAGACTCATCAAGAAAAAAAGTTATAAAATAAATAAGTCATAAGGATAAAAGGTACAGCATAGAAAATATAGTCCATATTTTATTAACTTTGTATGGTGTAACAACACTTATCATGTTAAACATTTTGTAATCTATATAATTGTCGATTCACTATGTTATAAACTTAAAATGAATATATTATTGTATGTCAAGTATACCTACAATTTTTTTAATTTTTGAAAAAGACAGTGATGTTTACAAACAAATCTACAGGTGTAATTACAGAAATTTCAGGACGTTTACTAACTGCTCCTTTGTTTCTTAGTGTAAGAGGAAATATAGCTGTTATTTTTCTTACTAAATCAACATTTATATTCTCTCTTAGAATAGTGATATTTATAAGGTTAAATTTATATTAAGCTCTATCTTGGTAAATATATAATGACACAGTGCAATATTGTGTTTTCAGACTTTTTTTTTTAACCAGGCTTTGGAAGTCTTGCACAAGTACTAGCATTATTATTTGAGCAGTTTGATTTTTAATGTACCTAAATGTCAATAGAATTGGAAAGTTTGTCAGCCCCAGTTATAGTCCATAGGCTGTTGGACAATTTGTCCATGTCAGAATTTGTGCACCTACTCACAGTTGTCTCTGTGCGTTATGCTTTTAAAGATTACATTATGTTACAGTGTATTCAATTCCCTCAAGCAAGAAACAGGATGGCTTCCTATAGGTAAAAATATTCATTTTTACATTCAAACTGGTCATTTCTGCCTCCCATCCTTGCCTTTTAATGGTTTTCAATTGTAGATGTGGTGTTAAGGAATGAATCATAATTTTAGGCCTGCATATAAAGTAGAATGTGGATGCAAACAGAGTTTGCTGAAACTTCATTGTTAATTGAGTACTGACATTTGATAGAGTTTTACTAGTTTTACATTGACTTTGTTAATGGCCATGAGAATAGCTTATCCTCAAAATATAACGGGGCATTTCTCAGAAAAAAAAAAAGGAGAAAAAAAGAACTATTGATTCTTTTGGGTACATTTAGATAATGCTGGTACCATAATGCAGGGAAGAAGACAAATAATAGGAACTGTATTATATGAAATCAAATCTGAGACAGAAAAAACAGATTAAAAAATCTCAAAAAACATGGAGCCAGTCTCACATAACCTCTTTACTTTTTAGTCTTTCAACACTGCTATGCTGTCTGGTGTTTAGTGAAGGAGAGGTAACTAGGAGTAAAACTGTTCTGCACGAACAATATTCTGGAGTTTAGATACCTTATTTTAAAGGGAAAAAAGTCATGTTCTTTCTATCCACTTATTTACTCATCCATATATATCCCTCTCAATGTGATTGTAATTCAAGGTTGAAAGGAGTTACCTGATCAAAGACTTAAAAGATGAAAAAAAGAAAAAAGTCAACAATAGCAACAAAAAATTACAATTTACAAATCATTATTTTGGGAAAATTGCATTAAAATTTTTATGTAATTATCCACATGGCACTCCACAATCAAGTGGATTTGGTCACTATGACATCATCACTTGTTCATTTTCAACTAAACATCATGCACAAGGCAAACTACTTTTAATTATTATGACTCTGAAAGTATTTAAATTATTAAGATATATTTATTAATAAATGTATTTTGATAAAAAATAATCTATACTATACATATAAGGATATATACAATAAGAAGCAATATGTATCCATTAATAACCAGATTATATTATACTTATATTGCATTAACAAGCCAAAATCTGAAAATTTCCACAATAATGAATTTTTCATATCTATAATTTAAGAATTTAAAACATAACACTAAATAATTTTTGGTTAAAGAGGAGATCTAAATGAAAATTATGAACTATACAGAATGAACCACAATTACATCATTACATATTGAAACCTGTGGGATGTTGCCTAAAATTTATTTATTTATTTATTTTTAAAGATTTTATTTATTTGACAGACAGAGAGCATAAGCAGGCAGAGTGGCAGGGAGATGGAGAAGCAGGCTCCCCACTGAGCAGAAAGCCTGACATAGGGCTCCATCTCAGGACCCTGGGATCATGAACTGAGCCAAAGGCAGACACTTAACCAACTGAGCCACCCAGGCACCCCTAATATGTATTTATTATTAAACAAGAAGAACTGAGAGTAAATGGCATAAGCTTTTGATTTAATAAACACACACACACACAATAAACCAGATAAACCAAATATTAGACACTGAGATTAATCACCAGATTCCCCCTACAAGGAGAGATTTTTTGTGCAGGGACAGAAGGAAAGTGTGGTCAGCAGGCAGCCTTCAGCTGCCAGCTTCTTTAGGGTCCACCTCAGCTGCAAAGACCTCTCCTTGTTTGAGGCCACATTTTCCAGAGTAGCCTAACTCAAGACCCATTTGATCCAATGAGGACCAACTCTGATTCGCAATTCTCACTTCAGAGCTCCCTGTCAGGTTGGTCAAGACATTGCTGAGCCTGCAGAGCTGTTCTGTTCCTCCCTCTGCACAATTCTACTTTGTCTCCCTGCATTTCACAACAGAGAACAAATAACAGAACAAAAGTTGAGTCATCATAAAATAAAAATTAAAAACATAAAATAAAATAGATAAAATTTAAGTAAACCTGACCACAAAAATTTAGAAAGTACACAAGTAAACAACATCAAGAATTAAAATGGGGACAAAACTACAGATACCAATATAGTCATTCATACTAAGGTATTTTATAAACTAAAAATTTTAGAAAAAAAAGAGGACTAAAATTGGCAGGAGAAGGACTCAGTTTAGGAAGGAAAAATGGACTAATAAACATAAAAGTAGGTGATTTACTCCCCCACAAAAGGTATCAGGTCCAGACAGGGTGAGTTCTATCAAGCCTTAAAAAAAAAAAAAAAGACAAACTTTTGAATCATAGTAAAAGATGTTCCCCAACTCATTTCTGAGACAAGCATAATCCTGCTACTGAACTAGATGAAGACAGCACAGGGAAAGACAAGTCTTATGAATGTAGGTACAAACTTCTAAAATCAAATATTAACAAAATGAATATAACAGCCAGTAAAAGAATCATAAATAATTACCAGCTAGGTTTTACCCCATAACTGCAAGGATAATTTAACATTACAGAATTGATCAAGTAATACACTATATTGAAAGTTGATAGAATTCAATATCCAAACTCTGAATCATATTTTAGTGTATATAGAGGGTAACCATCAGAAATTTCAGCATTCATTTTATAGTGAAACTTTAAAGATATCCCATTAAAGCCAGGAGTAAGGCCAGGATGACACAGCCATTCTACTCTTCAACACTGTAATATAAACTCCAGCTAATGCAATAAGATCTGGAGCAGGAATGAATAAGTAAGTGAAGAAACAGAAGAGCTATAAAGATTGGAAAGAACAAGACAAAACTGTCAGTTTCTGCAGACAACATAATGGTCAATATAGGAAATACAAGAGAATCAAAGGACAAACTTACTCACAATAGTCAGAGAAACCATACAATACCTAGGAAGAAACCTGACAGGAAATGCAAGACACTAATAGAGAAAACAAAAAACACTTTTCTGAAATATATAACTCAGTTTGCTAAGTAGAAATATAACATATTCACAGACAGGAAGGTCCCTTAGTAGAAAGATATGAATACTCCCAGGATTAATTTATTAATTCAGTGCTGTCAAACAAAATACCATAAGAGTTTTCAACAAGTTTTTGACAAACCTTTTTTAATGCATAATGAATATGAAAAGCCATAATCATTTTTAATACAAATAAAGGAGATATTTATTTACACAAGCTAGATATCAAGATAAATTCTAAAAGTAACTAACATAATATGGTCTTGGTGCAGGAACAAACAGATCAACAGAACACAACAGAGCATACTGAAACAGAACCATTTTGTAAATAAGAGAATACAAAATGTGATAAAGGTGGTACCTCAAATTATATTAATTCCCAACCTCATAATATTCTTCCAAATATGAAAATCTGAAAGAAAACTACAGGTAAGTATGTTTATGATTATGAGGTAGGTGATTTTCTTCACCATACACAAGAAAAAAAGTCCAAAAGTTATAAAATGATTATACACACACACACATATTTAAGATTTATTTATTTATCTGAGGGGGGTGGAGAGGGGCAGAGAAAGAGGGAGAGAGAGTCTTAAGCACACTCTGTGCTGAGCACAGAGCCCAGCACAAAGCTGGATCTCATGACCCTGAGATCACAACCTGAGCTGAAACCAAGAGTCAGAGGTTTAACCAACTGTGCCCCAAAATGACTGTGTATTTTTAAAGCATAAACAAAGTAAAAAAACTAAAAGCAAAAATTTACAATATTTAACAGTCTAAGGATTAGTATCTTGAGTATATAAAGAACTTTAAATCAAAGAATAAAATGAGCAGTTCACAGAACAGAAAACATAAAAGGCAATGCACATGAAAGAAAAAAATCCCAATCCTAATGGTAATTACTGAAATGCATATTAAAACAACTCACCAAAACAGCAAAAAATTAAATTTGCTATTAAGTATTGGTGAGGATGTATAAAATGAGTTGTATCATACAGTGCTGAGAGTATAAATTGGTAGAGCCCCTAAGGAGGACATTCTTCAGTGTCTGTTCAAATATAAAATGGCACACACCTTGCATCCAGGTAATTCCATTATCTCACCTAGGAAATTACGCATATGCTCTAGAAGATGTGCTCAAGACTGCTCCTCACAGATTGTCATAAACTGGAAACTACTCAAATGTCTCTTAATAGGAGAATAGGGACCATAAACCTGGGTACCCTCACACTATGTAACATTATGTAACAATTAAAATGAAAAATATATCAATAAGTATGAATTCAAATATATCTTTTCTAAGACATATTATGAAATCAATGCAAGTTGCAGATAAATACCAGAAAAACAAAACAAAACTATATGTCTATATGGATACATATGTATTTTGATAAATACAAAGAAAAAGATATAGAAAGAATAACAAAAGGAGTTTACTTGCGGGAAGAGGATACTGAAAAATGATTTAGGAGCCGTGGTAAGGTAGACAAAACAATGCCTCCCAAAGATGTCCATGTCCTAATCCCTGGAACCTGTGAATATGATATGTTACATAGCAAAGGGGGATTAAGATGAAAGATTGAATAAGGTTGCTAATAACTGACCTTAAAATATGGAGATTACCCTGAATTATCTATGAGCCCAATGTATTTAGAAAGGTCTTTAAACACTACCTCAAAAATTAATGATGTAATGTATGGTGATTAACATAACATAATAAAAAAAACAAAAACAAACAAAAAAAAGTGGAGGAGGGAGGCAGAAAGAAAAAAACCAGATGAGAAGGATTTGGCTCAATATTGCTTCAGAGATGGAGGAAGGGATTACAAATCAAGGAATGAGGGCAGCCCCTAAAAGCTGGAAAAGGAAAGGAAACAGATTCTCCCTTAGAGCCTCCAAAATAAACATAGCCCTGCCAACATCGTGGTTTTACCCCAGTGAGACCCATTTCAGACTTCTGACTTCAAGAATTAGAAGATAAATTTGTAATGTTTAAGCCACTAAATTTTTGGTAATTTATTATAGGAAAGGAGGAAACTAAGACAAGTAGCTAAAAAAAGACTTTTGCCTTGCCTATAATAAATACATGAGTTTTTAAATATAGAAAACCTATTTATGTGTAACTTCAAATTATGCATAAATTTATTTATGTTAATTTCCTTTATTTTAGATAAAGGAAAGGAAAAGACAGTAGACAGATGTCACTGGGTAGTACCTATCCTGCTATCATTATCATTAATTATCATTACTATTTTATGCTTGTTTTGTTTGTTCATGCTAATGCAGCATGATAAAAATTGGCACAAACTGTCCTAAGAGAGGAATGTCAGCCTAGCCAGTGAAGGAGTTTTGAGGTTCATTCTGAAGACTGGGCATTCTCCAGTTGGACACTACAGCTCACCTTTTTCAAGCTTCATACTTCACTATCTACTAAATTAATTGTGTGAAAAATTAACTAGTATGGTATCTGTTAGTTTCTTTGAGAGCAAAAAACAAGTTACCAGGAAAGTTTTTAAAAACCCTATGCAGTTTAATAACAAGGAAACATTTTGACTCATTCACCTTTTCTCAACAATTAGATCTTAAGCAAGAAGCAAAGACAAATACTTTAGTGAACAAGAGGTGCTGTTTTTTAGCATCAACATGATCCGCACCCCCTCCGCCCCGCAGCCATAACGTAAGTAGCTGCTATGCTTTGTGAGGCTACGACCTAATTCATTTGATAAAGTACAATTCCCAAATCTATGTTTTGCTGACTACAGATTTCAAAAGAACAGCATGGAGGGAAGACCTATTGAGAACCTCAAAATCTATCAATAAACTCTTAAAGTAGTTCAAAGTACTAAACAACTTCAACTGAAAAAGCAATACAGTCTGGGGCGCCTGGATGGCTCAGTCGGTTAAGCGACTGCCTTCGGCTCAGGTCATGATCCTGGAGTCCCTGGATCGAGTCCCGCATCGGGCTCCCTGCTCGGCGGGGAGCCTGCTTCTCCCTCTGACCCTCCCCCCTCTCATGAGCTGTCTCTCTCTCTCATTCTGTCTCAAATAAATAAATAAAATCTTTAAAAAAAAAAAGCAATACAGTCTTTGTCATTTATACATGTATCTAAGACTTCTATTCCCCTAATTTTCAAAAAGTACTTGAGAAAATCCACAAATATGCAATTAGAAACCAGACAAGTTTGCTAAAAGGAGAGTGATAGATGTTACTATATCAACTTGAGGGGAGTTAATTTACGAAATTGGGAGCACTAATATTTATTCTGGATTTCCTGGCAGCTAAAATGAAAAGAGAAAAAATGAAATATATAATGGCAGTTTTAGAAATGTTAGTTTCTTCCCAATTTTCTTATTGTTTGATAAAAGAAACCATACCAGTTTTTTTTTTCAGAAATAAAATTTCACATAGCACTAATGTTAAGGAAGAATTTGTAGCATCTATGTTTAATGAGAAACACTGGGTAAATCAATGTATACTTCCATCAACCAAGTAGCCATCTATAAAACTGAGAGCACACATGATACTAAATCTTCACTCCATGAAATTATTTCTCCAGAGTGTTTGGATAATACGATTCAGCTATATTGCTTTCTGGTGGTCCAACTTTAGTATAGCTAGAGAAGTTAGACAAACTAGAGGGACAGATAATTAGTTTGTTCACTAACCAGTTTCTTTCAAACACAAATTAGTTTTGAAAATTCATGGCTGAATTCCCTGATTAGTGCTTTAAGTGTCATTATTCTGTCCCGTGGTCTAAATAGGGCTTTAGATATTTCAGAGAATAAGTATCAGGAACAGAGTTCTCACACAGCTGTGGAAATTTATGGGCATAATTGATGGTAGGCAAACTTTAATATGAATATATGCTAGAAGTAATTACAGTAGGCATTAGCAAGGTTTTTTTTTTAAAAAAAGATTTTATTTGTCAGAAAGAGAGAGATATCACAAGTAGGCAGAGCAGCAGGCAGAGGAAGAGGGAGAAGCAGGCTTCCCGCTGAGCAGGGAGCCCGATGCAGGGCTTGATCACAGGACCGGGGATCATGACCTGAGCCAAAGGCAGATGCTTAACTGACTTAGCCACCCAGACATCCCTAACAAGATTCTTAAAAATATATTTTTTTGAAACTTCCTAGACAGCTATCTTAAGTATCTAATTTAAACCCTCAAGTTTTGTGGTATATATGGAAGAAACAATTTTGGAATGGGGAGTGGGCATCCAATCTTCCTGTCCCACCAGCTCTGTATAACCAATTAATGATCCATGTAGTTCCAAGGATGCTTATTTTGCCACTTCCAACTCCTGACTCAGGCTAGCCAGTTAGCACCATCCATTTCCCCAGCTGTAGTAATTGTTCAGGAATGGGCATGTAACCCAAGATAGCCTAATTAGAGTGAACCTCAGGATTTTGCTTTCATTATTGGGACTAGTAGGCTCCTTTCAAATCCTTTTCAAAGCTGTGGTGTATGATTGTGAGACTTAAAATCATGACGTCCATTTTTACTGTAATGAAGAAACCCAGGCTGAGGGTGAAACGGACACAAGGAGGACAGAGTCAAAAGAATCAGAGAAATGGATCTGGAGACCTGATGACATCGTTGGCCTCTGGATCAAATCATCCCCTCAAATCAAACAACTAGACTTTTCAGTTTCATGAACCAGTAAATTTCCTTACTTAATAAGCTATGTTAAGTTGTGTTTTCCATTACCTGCAAAAAAAAAAGCATTCACTAGTTTTTATTTAGTTGTTAGATGTTCAGTTGTTACCTACCCTACCCATTAAAAAAAATTAAAAACCTTTATGGCTTACTTTTAAAGATTTTATTTATTTGACAGAGCACAAGGAGAGGGAGAAAGAGGGAGAAGCAGGTTCCCTGCTGAGCAAGGAGCCCGATGTGGGACTCGATCCCAGGACCCTGGGATCATGACCTGGGCCGAAGGCAGCCGCTTAACCGACTGAGCCACCCAGGTGTCCCTATGGCTTACTTTTAAATTGAACTACATTCTGATGGGCCCACAAGGATAAGTTAGGGAGAAAAGTATTTTCAAGTAGCTAAAGAAAAGGACCTTCTGGTTGGAATCCCTTTGGATTGTCCATTTAGATATGAGAAAATGTGTGACAAATAAAATGATTTTAGTTTTAATATAGGTAAAGCTTTCTTGTTTTGTTCTGACAATAATTAGTCAGCAGATTTGGTTTGTTAAGAGGTTAGAATACTAAATTCATATTAACAACATATAAAATGTTGTTTACCATTATTTTGCCATAACAGGTGACATGGACACTTTGCACTGCATAAATAAGCCAAAGAAATTCAATATTCAAGGATTAATGGCAGTGTTAATTAAAGAATTGCCTTTTCCATGCCAAATTCCCACTGAAATGCATAATGGAATATACAAATTGTGTATCAACTTTATGAAACAAAGGTAAAACTTATCCACATGCCTGAAAGTTGTAAGAATTTCTACTAGATGCATACCAATAGCCTGGTTGAGGAAGGCATTGAGGATAACACACAAAACTCTCCATTGAGAGGTGTAACATGTGTAAGACAAAAGCCAAAGGAATCCTGAAAGATATCCCTTCACTCAAGACATCCCCCAACTCAAGGCTTCATTCTGAAGAGTCTTTGACTAACAACACTGAGACACTGTAGTGATACTTTGAAGCCCTGAAATTTCCTGTGCATACTGACGACGAACCCAAACATAATAGAGACACTCAGTGAATAAATTAATAATTATGAGCAAAGATCATGAATAACACAGTGAGCATTACAAAACTTAAAATTAAACTTAAGATTAAATTCAAGAAATTCTCCTGTCTCAAAGGAAAAGAGATAAAGACAAATAGAGAAAAGACAAATGACAGAACTAAGAAATCAACCTATAAATATCAACAATTATTTTTTCAAATTTTTATTTAAATTCTAGTTTGTTAACATATAGAGTAATATTGGTTTCAGAAGTAGAATTTAGTGATTTATCACTTACATATAACACCCAGTGCTCATCACAAGTGCCCTCCTTAATGTACATCACCCATTTGGCCCATCCCCCTAACCACATCCCCTCCAACAATTACTTAAAAAGAAAACAGAGCATAAGAAGCAGAGTAATATTCAAATAATGGTGGAAAACTTACAAGTAATTGAAAAAAATTAATAATTTCAGGAAAATTGTTATTTATAATCCTCTGATGACTTTTAAGAAGGGTTATGTTGTTGAATAGTAAATAATCCCACAGAAAGTGAAAGTCCTGTATTCAAGTAAAGGGACAGAGAAAAGCATGGGAATTAGAGAACAAGTTGGAGGAAGCAAAGGCTAGAGCCAGTGAAATAGGGAACACAAGGCAGCTGAGAATTGAGAGAGGGAAAAAAAAAAAGATCTAAAATGGGTATTTGGGGAGTTAAATGATGTACTTTCCAGGAATGCTTGGGTGGCTCAATTGGTTAAGCCTCTGACTCTTGGTTTCTCAGGTCATGATCTCAGCGTCATGGGATGGAGCCCCAGCACTGGGCTCTATGCTCATCAGGGAGACTGAGATTCTCTCCCTCTCCCTCTGTCCTCCCCTGTCCACCCCCACGCTCCCCCTCTAAATAAATAAATAAATAAATAAATGAATAAATAAATAAATAAAATTTAAAAATAAATAAATGATGTACCTTCCATAATATAACCATTTTCCTCCATATCCCCATTAAAAATTTGATAAAATTTATATTCTTCACTACTGCTTAGTGGTGTAACTGGTATTAGGAAACAATACATTATTCCTCAAAATTAATGTGAGGCAAGTATGGAGACTTTCCATGGTAGCTGAATCACTCTAGACAATATGCAAGAAAACTTCCTGCTCTAAAGAAAAAGTTTGTGGTCTAAAATTTCAAAATATACATCATGTTTATGATAAACTGAAAAGAATAAAAATGTAGGCCAATTTTTTTGAAATTCTCAAACTTTCAAGAGAAAAAGTCCTATACACTTTGAGAAAAAAAATATCAGATTATTGTCAAGTTAGCCTGACCCAAACTATTCCACAACACTAGAGTAACACGGGAGTAACATATGTAGGTTTCTGAGCAGGGAAAAGAATGTACCTTAAGAATAAGAGATATTAATGCTGGATCTGCAAGTATCTTCTCCCATTCTCTCATTCAGGAGAGATTTGTTTTATTGATGGTTTTGCTGTGCAAAACCTTTTTATTTTGATGTAGTCTAGGTAGTTTATTTTTGGTTTTGTTTCCCTTGCTTTAGGAAACATATCTAGAAAAATGCTGCTATGGCCAAGGCAGAGAAGTTACTGCCTGTGCTCTCTTCTAGGATTTTTATGGTTTTAGGCCTCACATTTAAGTCTTTAATCCATTTTGAGTTTATTTTTTTGTATGGTGTGAGAAAGTGGTCCAGTTTCATTCTTTTGCATATAGTTCTTCTACCAGTTTTCCCAGTACCACTTATTGAAGAGACTATCTTTCTCACATTATATATTCTTGCCTCCTTTGTCATAGATTAACTGACCATATAAACATGGGTTTATTTCTGGGTTCTCTATTCTGTTCCATTGATCTATGTGTCTATTTTTGTGCCAATATCATACTCTTTTGATTACTATAGCTTTGTAGTATATCTAAAAATCTGGAATTGTGATACCTCCAGCGTTGTTTTTATTTCTCTAGTTTGATTTGGCTATTTGGGGTCTTTATGTAGTTCTATACAAATTTTAGAATTATTTGTCTAGTTTTGTGGAAATACTGGTAATACTGGTATTTTGATGAGGATCATACTGAATCTGTAGATTGCTTTAGGTAGTATGGATATTTTAACAATATTAATTCTTTCAATCCACGAGCAGGGAATATCTTGCCATTCGTTCGTATCATTTTCAATTTCTTTCATCAATGTTTTATAGTTTTCAGAGTATAAGTCTTTCTTCTTTGGTTAAGTTTATTCCTAGGTATTTTATTCTTTTTTGATACAATTATAAATGGGCAGAGGACCCGAATAGACATTTTTCCAAAGAAGCCATACAGATGTCAAACAGACACATGAAAAGAGGCTCAATATCACAAATCATCAAGGAAATGCAAATCAAAATCACAATGAGATATCATCATACACTTGTCAGAATAGCTAGTCAAAAAGACAAGAAATAACAAGTGTTAGTGAGGAAGTGGAACAAAGGGAACCCTTGAACACTGTTGATGAGGATGTAAATTGCTAAAGCCAATGTGAAAAACAGTATGGAGCTTCCTCAAAAGATTAAAAATTGCAATACCATATGATCCAAAAATTCCACTACTGAGTATTTACCCAAAGAAAATGAAAACACTAATTTGAAAAGATATATGCACCCCTATGTTCATTGCAACATTATTTACAATAGCCAAGCTATGGAAACAACCTAAACATCCATCAACAGACAAATGGATAAAGAAGACAAACACAGTGGAATATTATACAGCCATGAAAAAGGATGAGATCATGCCATTTGTGACATGAAAAGACCTAAAGGGTATTATGCGAAATGAAATTAAGTCAGACCGAGAAAAACAAATAGCACATAATTTTACTCATGTGTGGAATCTTAAAAGAAATGAATAAATAAACAAATAAAAAGCAGAATCAGACCTATAAATACAGAGAACAAACTGATGGTTGCCAGAGGGGAGGGGGTCGTGGGAATGGGGAAATGGGTAAAGGAGAGTGGGAGATAGAGGCTTTCAGTCATAGAATGAATAAGTAATGGGAATAAAAGGCACAGCATGGGGTAGTCAATGATACTGTAATAGCTCTATGGTGATAGATAGTAGCTTCACTTGTGGTGAGCACAGCATAATGTATAAACTTTTCCAATCACCATGTTATATGCCTGAAACTAATATAACATTGATGTCAGCTATACTTAAAATATAAATAAATAAAGAGCAAACCAAGATTTTCCTGGCTAGAGAAGAACTTATATAGTCAGAAAATCTCACTCAGGATAACTGCTAGGAGTCATGATGATTTGAAAAAGCTTAACAGGTGTGTTGGGTCTCAGAAATAGGCTTTGACTAGAATGAAAAGGACACAGGCATTTCTAAGTATTTGGGAGTAAGAAGTGATCTTAGAGATGATAATAAGTCATGTAAGAGGGTATGAACAAAAAGCTAAAAAAGAAACAAGAGCTTTGGTCACACATTAACATAAGAAAATGGAAAACATGTGAGGTGTATGAACAGGAAGTGACATGAAGGTAGTAGCTGACAAGATTAAGCTGTGGGATGGACTGATATAAGTGAAAATACGAGGCCAAAGGGACAATGCAAAGAGTTAAGACATGAGGTAATGAGAGCTTAAACCAAGAAGGTAACAATGGGAGTATTTATTAAGAGGTGGGGATCATTTTGACATAAGATCTGTTGGTCCTTAGTGTTAGTATATAGAATGAAATACAGGAATAGAGAGAGAAGACACCAGTGTTGGGACACCAGGAAGAAACAAAACAAGCTAATATGTGGTAGGGCTACAAGTTCTGCCTTAAAAGTTGAACTCAAATTTGTACACTTGAGATAAGATGCTTAAAAAGTTCCAAGCTTAGTAAATTACCAACAATACCCAATACCGAGCCCTTGAATTGTTCAGAATAGTGATATCCAACCATTTGGTAATAGTTATATTTGAGAAAGGCAGTGCAGGACTGGGAGGAAAAGTGGTAATATGTTTACAGACAAATAAAAGGGGTTAAATGATAATCTTCAAATGAAGAACAGGCAAATACTTACAGGAGTATGTTCACATGAATATTAGAAAGCCAGGAATTATGTGAAAAAAGATGCAAAAACAAGGAATTAGCAGTAATATGGAAGAAGAGGAGTGAGAGCCAAGGACTCATGAACTGTATAAAGGAATTTAATTGAGTTGTCAAGAGAATTCTTTCTAAGTTACTTAGACTTGGGTTTCCACAGAGGCCTGAAAACAGCTACTTTGATTAGGCTTTGGCAAGTGGGAATTAAAGGTGTTCTGGATACTGAAATTATCATCTCCACCTTTATGGAGAGAACTATGGGAGGCCAGGACTATAAAAGGAAGTGATTCAGGCAGTCTACCATTTTATTTATTTATTTTTATTTTTTATTTAAATTCAATTTAGTTAACATATACTGTATTGTTAGTTTCAGCGGTAGAATTTAGTGATTCGTCAGTTGCATATAACACCCAGTACTCATTACACCAAGTGATTTCCTTAATGCCCATAACCCAGTTACCCCATCTGCCTACCCACCTCCCCTCCAGCAACCCTCAGTTTGTTTCCTATAGTTAAGAGTCTCTTATGGTTTGTCTCCCTCTCTGATTTTGTCTTATTTTATTTTTCCTTCCCCTCCCCTATGTTCATCTGTTTCATTGCTTAAATTCCACATATGAGTGAAATCATATGGTACTTGTCTTTCTCTGACTTAGCATAATACCCTCTAGTTCTATCCACGGCATTGCAAATGACAAGATGTCATCCTTTTTGATGGCTGAGTAATATTCCATTGGGTACATATACACATCTTCTTTATCCATTCATCAGTGGATGGATATCTGGGCTCTTTCCATATTTTGGTTATTGTGGACACTGCTGCTATAAACACTGGGGTGCATGTGCCCCTTCAAATTACTATGTTTGTATCCGCTGGATAAATACCTAATAGTGCAATTGCTGGGTTGCAGGGTAGTTCTATTTTTAACCTTTTGAGGAGCCTCCATATTGTTTTCCACAGTGGCTGCCCCAGTTTGCATTCCCACCAACAGTGCACAAGCGTTCCTTTTTCTCCACATCCTCACCAACACCTGTTGTTTCATGTGTTATTGATTTTAGCCATTCTGACAGGTGTGAGGTGGTATCTCACTGTTGTTTTGATTTGTATTCCCCTGATGTTGAGTGATGTTGAACATGCTTTCATGAGTCTGTTAGCCATTTGTATGTCTTCTTTGGAGAAATGTCTGTTCATGGGCAGTCTACCATCTTAAATTTCAGTTGACAGGTAAGAGAGAAGAAACTAAGACAATGCTAAGGTTTAAACATAAAGGACTGGGAGCATAATGATGTCATTAACATAAATAGCAAACTCCAGAAGGAAGTTTAGTTAGAGAGGAACATGAGCTTAAATTTAAACCTACTGAATATAAAATGGCAGCAAGATATCCAAGTGAAAGTTTATTGCAGTCTATTGGAAACCTGGATCTGAAGCCCATAGGACAGGCCAGGACTTTAGGAGAGCAATAGAGTTTTAGGAATCAGTTTTGAAGGGGGTTATTTAAAGCCATGGAATTCTAAGGGGGGAAAAAAGAGTAGAGGTGAAGGGAAGAAAAAAAAAAACCTTGGAGAAGTTCCACATTAGCAGCAGAAACAGGAAAAAGAGTCTTGCAGGAGACTGATGAAATATTTGAGAGGCATTAAGACAATCAGAACAAAGACATCAATAAAGAAGCTTTTAGGGGCACGTGGGTGGCTCAGTCATTAAGCATCTGCCTTCGGGTCAGGTCATGATCCTAGGGTCATGAGATCGAGCCCCACATTGGTCTCCTGGCTCAGCGAGAAGCCTGCTTCTCCCTCTCCCACTCCCCCTGCTTGTGTTCCCTCTCTTGCTGTGTCTCTCTCTGTCAAACAAATAAAAAAATTAAATAAATAAATAAAGAAGCTTTTAAACGTGAGGATATGGTCCAAGTATACTGAAAGGTCCAAAAGAGTGAAGACTGGGGAAAGCTCACCATATTAGTTTGGATCTAGATAAAGCTATGATAATAGAGGCCCAAATTAACAGTGGTTTAAACAAAGTAAAACATTTATTTCTCCTTGTATTAGTAGTCTAGACGAGGGAGATCTTACTTTATAATTTAGGTTGTCAGGAACCCAGTATCTTTATTGCTCCATTATCTCTGGGATTTTGCTCTCTTCTGTATGGTTCCTAATGGCTCCTTATAGTACTCACATTTTAGGAAGTCATATGGAGAGAGGGAAGGAAGGAGGAGGCTGTGACCCAGAAGTGGCACAAATCACTTCCTTTCATATTCTTGGCTAGAACTTAGTCATATGGCTGAAATATAAGCTATAGCTAGTATACATATACATAATGGAAAATTCTATTATAATGGAAGAAGAGGAGGATAAATACTCACTGCCACCGTCAGTGAATTTCCTTGAACTTCAGTTTGACTTAGATGACCATTTTCTTTACTCTCCCACATTGACCTGAATTATTTTGTTTAAACATTACCCTTTTCAGACTATTAGCACCTTGAGGGCATGGATTATGACTTATTCATCTTCCAATTCCTACTCCAAAAATAGTACCTGATACTAATAAATACTAAAATAAGCAATAATATTTGATGAATGAATGAGACAACTGTAAAAGTAGATCCATGCTGGTATTTTGAATTGTGTTATTTTTCTTACTATTGTTATAAAAACTATATATTTAGAATGATAGTCGTTTATCAGATATATATCTTGCAAATATTTTTCTGTGGGCTATAATCTGAGTTTTCACCTTCTTAACTTTCTCTTGAACAGCAAAGTTTTAATTTTGATTATACTTCCAATTTATCAGTTTAAAAAAATGAAAATAAGAAATAAATAAAAGTAGATCCAGTATTGGTACAACTTTTGAATTTAAGTGATAAAGGATGAAAAATTGTTTCCTTTAATGAATGTAAGAATGTTCTGGCATTTTTTCATATATCATAAAAAGTTTGTGCTTTGAAATTTCCTTGAAATAATTAATATAATAAACACTGTGATTTAGACAAGAAGACAACAGTTTCAGAGAAGAAAATATCAAAATGAATTGATCAAAGCAAAAAGTAAGGAAAGTACAGGTTGCTCAAAATCCATCATGTGGATGCACACAGTAAAAACCTATGTTTATGACTTGTACTTTTATTCATTCTTTACTAAAAGCTGCCCCTCCCTGTATATTCTGATCCAGGAAACCCCCATAAGCCTAAACCTCTCCGGTGCAAACACAGTTTAAGGGTAGTTACTTATTCAGATGCAACAGTATTCAGCTCTGTCACTGAGGTGCTTTTTAGTGAATGAAGTACCAAAAATATATATTTCTGACTAAGTTAAAATACAGGTTTCAACTGGAAGGACCTCAGTTTGTGGTAAAAGCAGCTTTTACCTACAACCCTAAGTTGCCTTCAAATTAACAGGTGCTTCTCGGTGAATATCTAGCATAGCCTAACACCTGCTTTCCAATTATTTCTTTGCCAGGTTGCAAATACATACCCTGAGCTCAAGGACTTTTAAAGGAACTTGGTGCCTCAGGAGAGACTCAGGGGAAAAACTGAATTAAAGCCTGTAGTCTATAGAAAAAAAGTCTTCTGCAGTCAGTTGGTGGCATGATATACAATGAATAAAAACACAAAATCTGTATATAAAAATTAGCACTAGAAGTATCCTTTCCTAGTATCGTAAAGATTATGTGTCTCCACTCAGCAGCCAAAATCGCACTTAATGCTGAAATATTAAAGTCAGTCTCATTAAAGTCCTGAACAAACAAAAGTGTTCTGGAAGTTGTGAAAAGCACATTAAGAAACTGAAAGAAAGTACCAAGAGCATAACTAATTGCAGAAAATATGATCACAAATCCAGAAATTCTGAAAATCATCCAAAAACTTAGAATTAATAAAAAAGTATGAAAAGTGGCTATGAATAAGTCTTTCTATATAAATATACATTTGTATGGATGTACATATGTACATATACACATACATACATATAAATGTATAGAGGCTATATATTTGTACATACATAATGCATATGTGTATATATACTTATATAAATATGTAGAGAATATATTATATATATCATTTTATGACAAACCAACAATAATCATTTAAAAATATAATAGGAACAAGATTCTTCACATAATAATAAACACAACAAAATGATAAAGGAGTCAGTTAATCAAGAAGAAAACATTTATGCACTTCCTAAAAAATGCATTTAGCAAAATCTAATGGTACTGCAAGGAGAAAAATAAAATTCACAATTACACTCAGAAATTTCAACCCCTTCTCTCAATAGATAGAACAAGTGATCAGAACATCAAAATGATATTTAGGATTTGAATTATGCTACCAGTCAACTTTTATATGCTAACATTTATATAACATCCCACTCAATAACAGTGGAATACACATTCTTTTCAAGTATACCTAAATATTTACCAAGACAGACCATATTCTAAGTCATAAAGTTAGTCTCAATGAATTTAAAAGGATTCAAGATATACAAAGTTTATTCTCTGGCCACAATAAAATTAAATTAGAAACCAATAACAGAAAGATCTCTGGAAAATTCCCCAATATTTAGAAATAAAATATTACATTTCTAAATCACCCATGGACCAAAGAAGTAACAAAAGAGAAATTAGAAAATACTTCACACTGAATGAAAATAAGAATATGCCAAAATTATAGAATGCAGCTAAAGGAGTTATTAAAGGAAAATTTAGAGCACCAAATTCTTACATGGGGAAAGAAGAAAAGTCTTGAATTAATGATCTCATCTTTCACATTAAGAATCTCATAAAAAAGAGAAAACTAAATGCAAAGCAAGCAGGAAAAAAAAAAGAAATACTAAAGATCAGGGAAGAAAATCAATGAAAGAAAATCAGAAAGATGATATAAAAATCAATGAAAACAAAAGTTGATTCTTTGAGAAGATCAATAAAATTGATAAACCTCTAGTCAGACTGGTCAGGAAAGAAAGTAAGGAGGTAATTATCAGTGTCAGGAATGAGAAAGCAATTCTACAGGTATCAAAAAGGGAAAGGGGCAATACTTTGAACAACTTTATTCCAACAAATTTGACAACTGAGACGAAATGGACAAATTCCTTGAAAGACACACAAACTACCTAAGCTTACTCAAGAAGAAGCAGATAATCTGAATAGCCTTATATCTATTAGACATATTGGATTTGTAGTTAAAATCTCCTCAAAAAACAGAAACAAAAAACTTTCCACGTCTAAATGACTCCACTGTTAAATTCTACCAAATATTTAAAAGAAGAAATAGTACCAATTCTGCACAGTCTTCCAGAATTTGAAGAAGAGATAATACTTTGCAACCCATTTTATAGGGCCAGTATTACCCTGATACTACAACCAAAGAAAATTTCAGGAAAATAAAACTACAGACCAATTACATTTTCCCCAAAAATATAGATGCAAACATTCTAAATAAAACTTTATCAAACCCAACATATAAAATTCATAAAAAGAGAAAATATATCATTTGACAATTTGTATTTGACTCAATAATGCAAAGTTGGTTTAACATTCAAAAATCAATGTAACTTATTATATTAACAGACTAAAAAAGAAAAACAACATGTATGATGATATCAATAGATGTAGACAAGATGTAGAAAGCACTCAGTAAAGTAGAAATAGAAAGGAACTTCCTCAACCTAATAAAGTACACCTCCTTAAAACTGCAGAGAATATCATCTTAATGGTGAAAGACAAAATTGTCTGCTTGAGAACAAGAACAAAGCAAAAATGTTTACTCTCACCACTTCCACTGAACATTTTACTGTACGTTCTAACCAGTGCAAAAGGCATGAAAAGTGAATAAAAGACATCTAGATTGGAAATAAAGAAAAGAAACTGTCTATGTAAACAATTGTATGCAAACTACCAACACATCTACTATACCTAACTAGTGAGTTTAGTGAAGTTCCAGAATACATGATCAGTATACAATATTATTGTGTTTTTAGGTACTAGAAATGAAGTTAAAAATCAATACCATTTACAATAGCATAAAATATATGGATAATACTTAAGGATGAAGCTGACAGAATATATGCAAGATGTTTACACTGAAAACCATAAACATTGCTGAGAGAAATTAAAGAAAACCTAAATAAAAGGGGAGATATAATATGTTTATGATTTAGAAAACCCCTCAAAAGCAATGTCTAATCACTATTTCTATTTCCCCTCTTCTCATTCTCCCTATATATCTTTTTTAAACTTTTTATTATGAAAAATATCAAACAAATCCAAAATAAAGGAGAATGGTGTAATAAATATCCATATAGTCATTACCCAGCTTCAACAATTATAAACTTAATACTTCATTGTTCTAGTTTCATCAGTGCTAATAACTATTACCCTCCCCACACACACAGAGGATTATTTTGAAGCCAATCCCTGGTATATCATTTGCCAGATAATAAGCAGGATAATCACAGGCAAACTGAAATGTGTGGTCACCATATTCTTAAATCTGTTTTAATCTAGGTGATTCCACTTCTTGTTTACCTCTCTCCTTCCCTCCCATCCTTATGGTAATGTATTTATTGAAGAAACCAGTCCCTTTGTTCTAAGTTCACGCAGTCTGGATTTTGCCCATGTTGTTCCTGTCTTGCATGCATTTCCTAAAATCTAGTAGGTCCAGAAGGTATATCTAACTCTGATTTTTTTTTTTTTTTTTTTACAAGAATACTTCATAGATGTTCCTTTCTCTCTTAAACCCACACCGGTCTTTTCTCTCCACCCTAAAACAAAACTGCTGCTGTCAAGATTTCTTTAACTCCTTAACTCTATTGCTAAATCCAGTCCTCATCTTACTCAATCTATCAGTTGATGACTTGCTCCTTGTTGATGCCCTTTTATTGCTTGGATTTTAAAGCTCCACATCTTTTGTTTGTACTCCAGCTTCACTGCTCCCTCCTTCTTAGTCTCTTTTTGCTGGCTTCTCCTCTTCTCTCTGGCCTCTTAATGTTGGAATACATCCAGGGCTCCCCTGATGATCTCATCCAGACTCTTGGCTTTAAAAGCCATCTACATGTTGACAACATCCAGCTCAGTGTTCTTCCAGAACTTCAGACTTTTATTATCCCATTGCCTATTCAACATCTCTACTCTGATGTTTAATAAATGTATTAAACTTTTCATGACCAAGACTAAAACTCCTGATTGTCCCATTAAAACCTATCCCTTTTCAATTTTTTTCCATCTCATTTAATGACAACCCCACTGTTTCCAATCGCTTGGTCCTAAAACCTTACAGTCATCCCTAACACCTCTCTCTCATATCCCACATCAAATTCATCAATAAATCTTGTGGGTTTACCCACAAAATATATCCAAAATCTAAACAGTTTGCACCACCTCTCCGATTACCATCCTGGTCTAAATTTCCATCATCTCTCACCCTAGATTACTGCAATAGCCTCCTAATTGATCTCCCCATTATACTCTTACCTATAGTATTTATTAAACAGCAGTCAAAGTGATCCTTTTAAAATGTAAGTCATACTATATATCACTCCTTTACTCAAAGCTATCCAAGTATTCCTCTTTTCAAGCACAGTTAAAGTCAAAATTCTTACAGTCTCCTACAAGGCTCTATGGTCTCTCTCATGTTAACTCTGACCTCTTCTCACACTCCTCATACATTCTCTCTTTTATAGCCATACAGGCTTTCTTGCTGTTTCTCAAACACACCAGATACATTCTCATTTGAAAGACATTTACTCTAGTTGCTCTGGAACACTCTTCTCCCTGATGTCCACTTGGCTAACTCTCTTATAAAAAGATCACCTTCTCCATGAGACCTACTCTGACCTCCTTTTATATACTGTAATCTGTACCATCACTTCCCAGCACTCCCTAGCCCCATTAATTTGTTTTACTTTCAGGTTTTCCACATCATTTACAACATCTAGCTTATTATATTATTCATTTATGTATTATGTTTGTTTTTTGTGTATCTTCTCCCACTAGAACATAAGTTTCTCAAAATCAGAAATCTTTGCTTTGTTCCCTGATGACCCCCAAGAGCCTTGATCAGCCCCATCTAGGATAAGCCTTCTATGTAGTTAAATGTTTGTTGAATTAATGTTGAACAAACGAAAGATTACTCTTATTGTATGAATGCTTAATTTCAGTGGGGCAAGTATTAGGTTACTGCAGTGGTCCATGTGAGAGACACTGGTAGTCTGCTCCACAGTGGTAGTAGTACTGATGAAAGGAAGTGACATGTTCAAAATGTAGTTTGGACATATTTATAACGATAAATCGAATGAGGGGTGGGAGATGGGAGAAGGGAAAAGAATAATCCTTAGATTTCCTGGATGAGCAACTGGGTGGCTAATTACATTATAGAATGGTTAAGGGGTGGGGGAAGGAAAACAAAATAGGGGGTGGGTTAGGAGTCCATATTGAATGGTAAGTTCGAGATGCCTATGGGCCATCTAACAGGTAATTTCAAGCAAGTGGTTAGATAAAAGAATGAAAATTAAAGTTCTTGCTATGTTCAGAAATTTTGGAATTATCAATATAAGAATAGGATTTAAATCTACAGGAATGGACAGATGAGAGAGTAGGCATATTTTAAGCATCTCTTGAAGAGGATCTTACTCTGGTCCTTGGTAAAGGACACTAAGAAGAAGCAGTCAGTGAAGCAAAAGCAGAAGGAAATAGCATGTTGAGAGCCAAGAGACAAAAATATTTCAAGAAGCTGTCAAGTGTTCATTGCCTCTGGAAACACAGACATGATGAATGGCATCACTCATAGATGCAGTCTCAGTGAAACGGTGAGGGTGGAAGCAAAGTATGTTCCAGTATACCACTATGCTTCCTTGTCATTTTATTATAGCAAGAAGTAAAATTCCTATAATCTTTCAATCAAATCAGGTCAACCCAGCTACAAACTTAACCATTCAAAGCTAACAAAATATAAGAAGTGGTAGATAAGTAGTGTAGATTCGAAGTTGCCTTTTGAATCTAGAGTTGGGTGGGTATATTGGGCTACTGGTAGCACCAAGCAGTACCACTGTTGCATCACAGAATCTAAGAATTGGAAAGAATATTGAAGGAACATCCCAGAGGGAGAAAATGCATGGCATGCAAATCTATTCTCATCAATCATAGCACTTATTCCTCATGAGCTGGGATAGTCCCAGAGGCCCATGGGACTCCAAGCAGCCCTTACCAGTTGATCACACTTGGGATGGGAATTGAACCAATTTGCCATCCTTATCCCAAATCCAATCCAATTCCCATCTCTTTGCCTAATCTCGTTTACTTCACCTCTACAAGACCACAAGCAGTCATTAGGCTTCTGCTTCAATAGGGATAGGAAACTTCTATCCTTTTTGAAGCTGAGCTAAAAGGTGCTCCCACTACTCTCCACTCCTTAGAAGTTAGTTGGACTCCAAGAACCACCATAACCTTTTTTAACCCAAATGTCAACCTCTCAGATTTCTGAAGACAGCTATTATGTTTTCCCAGAATTTTCTCCTCTCCCAGAGAAATAACTTTAGCATCTTTATAAAAGGATCTAATATTTCGTAGTTTCTAGTTCCATACCAACTTATTCACTTTACCAGAGCTCCCACTTGCCTGAAAACATATACACCTCCACCATTATGCTTTACATACTCAGACTGAACTACAAAACTGAAATACGGATACTAAGCAACAAACAGAAAAGCATCTATATCTAACTTATGTGTAGTCCCAGCTACCAGATGCTAGAAGTTTTCCCCCAAGGAAAGCAGGGGAGTAAGAACAAGTCTAAAGGGCTCCATGGGGATAAAGGGAGATCATGCAAAGCAGTAATATGTTCCAGCTGTTGGAACTGCAGCAGTCTAACTACTGAGGGGAACAGATGATACATTCCAGGACATTTTTCCCTTGGGCCATGTGAATTTTAGGATTGAAGAATCTAACAGAATAAAAATAGGTTCTGAATAAAATTACAGCACACTGAAGATGAATAAATTTGTCTCTAATAGCCTAATAAAACAGGCTGCATTATCTTTTAGCCAGTTTTTACACAAAGGAAATGCTATTATCAGCCCCCTTTAAGCATTTGAAAGGAAAAACTTTTACTTGATTTTTCAAGCTTCATATGAATTAATTTATTAGAGCAAGATGGAGAATTAATCAAAACAAAAGCATTGTATTTTACTTCCAAATAGATTTTAAACATCTTAAGGACAATGACCATTTTGATTGGAATATGAAGGATATTCAAATTATGTGCTTATTAACATAAAAATAATTAATGAATAAGTGAAAACATTTTATAAGCATAGGTTATGTCTCAAACTTTTGGTTAGTCTTCAGAGTCTTTATTACTGGATCTGCAGAAATAACCAAAAATTTCAAATTGTTCTTTGATATTTGATCTCTCTTGTGTATTCCACTGATAACCATAAGCGGCTTATACAAATCCTATTGAAAAGCATTGAGGCCTTCCATTTGCACAAGACAAGAGGAAGATCTTATTTCTTAATCTTATCTTCTCTTCCTTGGCTCTCCTGTGTTTGCTAGTAACTTTTTATGATCATCAGCAGTTTCTCTTAAATAGCATTCTGTTACTAAGACACCTCAACTACAGCCATCTCTTTATAAGACATCATGAATGTTTTAGTTAGTCTGGGTTGAGAGCCTCACAGCCTTGCTTTTTCCCTTTCTCTTTATTCAGTGCTTGACCCCATTGTTTCAGTTTCCAGTAAGTCTTGTCACTTCCAGTAATAAGAATGGAGTCACACTGCCTTAGATCCTATATCTCATGAGGAATAGGTCTGCTGGCTATACATAAAACTTTTAAATTCATGAGGCTTCTTGAATAAGAAGTTGTCAAAATAACATTGGCAATAGTAGAGTAATTTGGAAAGCTAAATTAAGATATTTCCTAAGGGTGAGTTTAGAGAAGCTTGGCTCTAATCTTCCCGAGATAAATACTTATCTTAGGATAAAGATAAAATGAAAAATTCTTAGGATAAAACCATTTTCAAACTATGGATAAGAAACCAGGGGATGATTTGTTATAGTCTTAAGGACATAGGGATATGGAGTAAAGGGTGCTATTATTTTTTGAGTGAATAAAGTTTGAACTCTACTTACATGAATTTCCACATCCTCCTAAACTTTGGCCAGAAGATTCTCCTTGTAAAAGCATCTGTGGTATTATGTTCTTTCATGCTGCAAAGACAGAAACACTCTTTAAGTTGGATATTTCTTAAATCTTATGTCACTCACTCCAGTTTTATTAGTATTTTTTCATGATAATCCTCATAATGCTATATATGTGTACATGTGGTTAAGCATGTATATATACACATGTCCATTTGCACGCATCCTTATAAGATGTGAGCTTCTATTCTTGATTCTTTATTAACCAAAGAGGCTCATACATCTTCTTTAAAAGTAAGCCAAAGAGAAGCATAACTTTTTAATGCTGCAAAATTCCCCAGAGATCATATAGTTCAACATCTTCATTTTACAGATAAAGTAACTGAGGCCCAGAGGTTAAATGACTAGGCAACAATTATAGAGTACAATTTAAATGGACCTGCAGGCCTCAAAACAGCTCATTCATTGGCCTGCAATGATCCTAGTCCTCTCCTACCTGGTCTAAAATTCCCATCAGCTTTACAATGCCTGGCACTTAAAGTATTTATATCAATTAATCAACTGGGATTAGGTAAATGGAATCATTGTTCTTTTATGAACAGTGTTAAAACTGAGGCTGGAATGAAGCAAAATTATGAACTAAGCACAATTTATCTCTGATATCCCTTTTGGCCTCTTTTCCCCTGCTCTTGCTTTTTTCTTTTACAACCTCAGAGGACACTTTATCTTCTGAAGTCTGCTCCCAGCACCATTCCTACTGGGGTTTTTAATTCCCAGCAGTGACCCAGATCTTCCTACATTACATCACTGACTAGGCAAACTTATGTGACATGTCTTCTATTAATCTATGTTAACAAGGCCCTGTTGTAGTAGAATACAATCTAGAGGCCACTACCATTTTCCCAATCCTTCAAATAATCTATAACTTGCTCCATTTCAAATATTGAGTCATAATGTAAGGCTCCCCATATCTACTAGCTTTAAAATATTGACCCCAATGGAGTAATTCTAGAAGAGCAATGAGTCGTAGGTAGATATGCCCCTTCCCCAAACTCAACCACTCAACAGTGTACCATCATAATTCTCCTAGTCATTACCTTTGTTTCACAACTGCTCCTAGATGTCTCCCACCAGAGCCTATCAATACCCTTTGCTCCTTGACATTCTCCTGTGTCAATCGCAAGGAATAAAGAGAATTTTATTTATTTTTTTTAGACTTATTTATTTACTTTAGAGACAGACTATGAGCACATGAGCAGGGGAGGGGCAGAGGGAGAAGAAGAGAATCTCCAACAGACCCAGGCTGATTGCAGAGCCCAATATGGGACTCAATCCCACAACCCTGAAATCATGACTGAGCCGAAACCAAGAGCCAGATGCTCAACCAGCTGAGCCACCCAGGTGCCCCAATAAAAAGCATTTTAGTTTTTCATCCAAAAAATGTTTGTGAACTTTTTCCCTGGCTAATCTAATGGTCTCTATTTTAGAGTACCAATATTTCAATTCACCCTTTCCAGTATTAAATTTGTTTGTTTGTTTTAAGATCAGCTGAAGTTTCTTGATCCTAATAATGTAATCATTCTTACCTAGTAACACTGACAAGAACAATTAAAATAGAACATTTACTGAACACTCCCTATGTGTCAGCCAAACAAACACATTACATGCTTTGTCTCATGTAATCATCTCATCACTTTGACCTATATGCTATTAACATCTTTTGTTTTGTTGATGTGGAAACTGCTAGATGTGTGATCTTGGGAAAATTACCTACACCTTTCTAAGGGATTTCTCTAAAATGGGAATAATGTTAATCTCATTGAGGAACAATAAAATAATCCATAATCCACATAAGATGTTTGTGCCCGACTTACAGTAAGTGCTCCCTAAATGTTAGCATTCATTGAGTGACTGGTCCCAGGTCATATAGCTAGTAAGTGGTGAAGCATGTGATTAAAGTCAGGCAGTCAGCCTCCAGAGATATACTCTACTGTTTCTAAAATGATATGCATAAAGCATTTTTAAATAATGGTTATTATCAAACATGAAAAGCCTAGATTCCGAAGCATGAAAATACCTATCTCCTTACAGTTTGCTTTTCCCAAATAAACTTTAAGCTTGAAACCTGAAATTTTAGGTTTTAGTTTTACTATCGCCTTTAACAAATTTAAAATTCTATAGCAGCAACAGTCTTTTTTTATATTATGTTATGTTAATCACCATACATTATATCATTTAGTTTTTTAATTGTTATGTTAATCACCATACATTACATCATTAGTTTTTGATGTAGTGTTCAATGATTCATTGTTTGCATATAACACCCAGTACTCCATGCAGAACGTACCCTCTTTAATACCCACCACCAGGCTAACCCATCCCCCCACCCCCCTCCCCTATAGAACCCTCAGTTTGTTTTTCAGAATCCATAGTCTCTGATGGTTCTTCTCCCCCTCCGATTTCCCCCCCTTCATTCTTCCCCTCCTGCTATCTTCCTCTTCCTCTTCTTCTTTTTTTTTTTTTTTTTAAAGATTTTATTTACTTATTTGACAGAGAGAGAGATAGTGAGAGCAGGAACACAAGCAGGGGGAGTGGGAGAGGGAGAAGCAGGCTTCCTGCCGAGCAGGGAGCCTGATGTGGGACTCGATCCCAGGACCCTGGGATCATGACCTGAGCTGAAGGCAGACGCTTAATGACTGAGCCACCCAGGCGCCCTTCTTTTTTTTTTTAAAATAAAATGTATTATTTGCTTCAGGGGTACAGATCTGTGATTCAACGGTCTTGCACACTTCACAGTGCTCACAATAGCACATACCCTCCCCACTGTCTATCACCCAGCCACCCCATCGCTCCCACCCCCCCCTCCACTCCAGCAACCCTCAGTTTGTTTCCTGAGATTAAGAATTCCTCATATCAGTGAGGCCATATGATACATATCTTTCTCTGACTGACATATTTCACTCAGCATAATACCCTCCAGATCCATCCACGTTGTTGCAAATGGCAAGATTTCATTCTTTTTGATGGCTGCATAATATTACATTGTGTGTGTGTGTGTATATATATATATATATATATATATATATATATATCACTTCTTCTTTATCCATTCATCTGTCGATGGACATCTTGGCTCTTT
>NC_058403.1:84014215-84040588 GCF_002201575.2 Neomonachus schauinslandi | reverse complement strand
GTATCATTTCATCTGCAAACAGTGAGAGTTTGACTTCTTTGGCAATTCGGATGCCTTTTATTTCTTTTTGTTGTCTGATTGCTGTGGCTAGGACTTTAATACTATGTTGAATAGCAGTGGTGATAGTGGACATCCCTGCTGTGTTCCTGACCTTAGGGGAAAAGCTCTCAGTTTTTCCCCATTGAGAATGATATTTGCTGTGGGTTTTTCATAGATGGCTTTTATGATTTGAGGTATGTACCCTCTATCCCTATACTCTGAAGAGTTTTGATCAAGAAAGGATGCTGTACTTTGTCAAATGCTTTTTCTGCATCTATTGAGAGGATCATATGGTTCTTGTTATTGCTTTTATTAATGTATTGTATCACATTGATTGATTTACGGATGTTGAACCAAACTTGCAGCCCAGGGATAAATCCCACTTAGTCGTGGTGAATAATCCTTTTAATGTACTGTTGGATCCTATTGGCTAGTATTTTGGTGAGAATTTTTGCATCTGTGTTCATCAGGGATATTGGTCTGTAATTCTCCTTTTTGATGGGGTCTTTGTCTGGTTTTGGGATCAAGGTAATGGTGGCCTCATAAAACAAGTTTGGAAGTTTTCCTTCCATTTCTATTTTTTGGAAGTTTCAGAAGAATAGGTATTAATTCTTCTTTAAATCATCTTTAAATGGTTTTTAAATGGTCTGGGCTAAGTAATCTGCTCAGGTTTGCTTTAGGGAGCTTTTGTTCCCTACAAGCTTTCTGTACAGCTTAGGAGGATGAGAGTGAAAATGGCAGCCTCCCAATCTCCGCCCCGGAGGAGCTGAGAACTTGGAGCCCCACTCCTCAGTGAGCCCCCAGAGAAAAGCAGTCAGTCACTCCCGTCTCCCCAGTCTCCAGCCGCACTCCGTGATCACCCGGCCAGTGATCGAGCGTTTCTATCTCTGGCACACGGCCCCGTGTGGGGTCTCCAAACCCAGCAGATTCCTGCTATGCACTCCCGCGCCACTCCTCCCGGGGGGAGGAAGGGGAATCTCCCCAGATCTGCCTCTTGTTGGGTCCCTGCTGGAGGAGCAGGGGCCCAGCTGTGCCGCAGATCATGGTTTATGGCAACCCCGAGCTGAGAGCCCGCTTCTTGGCTCCGTCTCTGCAGCCAGCTTCCCCGCTCCGATACCTGGGAGCTCTGCCGCACTCAGGCACCCCTGGTCTTTCTGTGACCCCGAGGATCCTGAGACCACACTGTCCCAGCGAGGGTTCCACCCCCCGCTTAGCCACTGGAGCAACGTCCCTCAGCGGAGCCAACTTATAAAAGTTCTGATTTTACGCTCTGAGGCTCTATCACTTGCCAGAAGCAGTCGATGGAGGCCCCTTCCCCCGCCATCTATCTTCCCGAATATCGCCTCAAATCACTTCTCCGCACGTCCTACCTTCCAGAAAGTGGTCGCTTTTCTGTTCAGAGAGTTGTTGCTATTCTTTTCTTCGATCTCCTGTTGAGTTCGTAGGTATTCAGAATGGTTTGATCCCTATCCAGCTGACTTCCTGGGACCAGGTCTCCTACTCCTCCATCATCTTGCTCCTCCCCCTCTTTCTTCATTATTTATGTTCTGCATTGGTATGGAGATATTTAAGGTCACAAGTGTTTCTAATTACCCTCTTCCTTATTTTCTCCAGTGAAAATGAATCTTTTCTACTACTGATCAGTCAGTGTTAGACCTGTTATTCTATATTATTTGGATTTGAAATTTTTTTAATAAACATTATCTCTATCTCTAAACTCCTTTTAAATTTGACTGTCAGAAAACTCTGCAGGTTTCTTTCTAGGTTTTGCAAAATATATTCCAACTTTTCCCAGGTGCCCAATTAGTCTGGAAAGCCTATTTCTATCTCCTGATACTATATATTAAGTTAGGTATTCACTAGTAATATCTCCCTTTTTTTCACCATTTAGCTGCAAGGATTCTAAAGTCATTTATCACACATTCTATTTTTTTTTATTTCCCTTATCATCAAAAATGAATAATGGTCAGTAGTTTCAATGCCTTTCAGGTTTTCTGTCTTCTTAGTAAATTTTCATGCAGCTACAGTTGTATTCATCTTTAATAAAGAGTAAACAAACATCCACCATTAAAACCTTTTCCTAAGTCATCAGGGGCTTTCTTTTTTTTCCCCCTTTATCTTTTTTTTTTCCTTTTTTTTTATTATGTTATGTTAATCACCATACATTACACCATTAGTTTTTGATGTAGTGTTCCATGATTCATTGTTCATCAGGGGCTTTCTTAAACATATTAACTCTTCTGAATTTCTAATGCTAATTTTTAAATATGAAAACAATTTTAGTGAGGCTTCCAGTCACAGAATTATGGAACCATAATTAGAAGCCATTGTTCTTTCTGCTATACCACACTATCACAGAACTTAAATAACTTCAGGCCTCAAACTCTTAAAAATCTAGTTAGAGACTAAAAGTAATACACATGGAGTAAATAATGAACAATAAAAGACTATAAATTATATTAGACTAAGTTGTAAAAACCATTATAAACTAAATAAGGTCAGTGCAAAAACATGGATACAATAGTGTAGGACAAAGATTTGTACAGACAGAAGAGATTAGGAATGATGTCATTAAGAAGGTGGAATTTTAACTGTGACTTCAAGAATGGTCATCATTCAGTAGGCAATAGCTTAGAGGAAGGTTTTCCCGGAAAGTTAAGACATATACTAGAAATATCGATGACACATTCCTAAGAGGACACAGCCTAACAAGATCAGAAGGCATGTGTTGTTACCAATGGTATTTTCTAAGTACAAATGACTCACAATATGGTGGACCTTGAGGGTCAGACATTGGAATGAGCATGGCACAGCACAGTGTTTCCCTAACTGAAACTCTATAAGCATAGCCTCAGTAGTCTACAAGTTTTCCACACAAATTTTTAAATGTTATGTTTTTCATTTATTTGATTATCTAAGCAAAATTTATAGTTGGTGTAGATTTATCCATATGACCACCTCAATACCAAGTATTGAGAAGAGATTTCAGCACCCACATCTGTGTATGTATGTGATTATATTGGTGCAAATTACTTTAATTATTGAGGGTTCCTGAGAACAAAGTAGAAGTTGACTCAATACATAAGTGATGTATTCACACCAAACAAGGTCTAAAAGGTTTCATAGAGTAATGTATGAATAAAGGTTCTGAAGCAATTCAAATGGAAAAAAAATGATATCACACAGTGACACAGGCATAACAATACAAAAGAGCTATCTCTAAAATCAATACTATATTCAAATGTTAAGCAGAGATTTGGTTTCAGCAAAACATATGTCTCATTAAATTTACGCTAACTGAAATTTTACTAAATTTTCAGTTTTGTTTATATTAAATTTATAAAATTTGTTTTTATTCTTGTATAAGAACTATAAACATAAATGGATTACATATAGCTTTCTGTATATTTATTTTAATTTAATAAAGATAAGTGAAATCAGCACTGACTGGCCATCTAATGAAAAATGTTCTTGTCTTTAAAAACTAGTCTACTTCAGGAACTGGAAATGTATAGCTTGATTTGAGTGGTAGTTACCTGGATGAACATATATTAACAAATTCACTGAACTGAACACTTAATATTTGAATACTTTACTGTAGCTATATCACACACCTCAATGATAAAGTGAAAAAAAAAGCCCAAACAAACAAAAGTAGTCTGTATATTTCCTCTGTTTGAGGAAATATTGGTACAGCAGCAATAGACAGGTTTAGCTCCTACTTGCAATTCTATCACTTAGTAGCTGGGTAACCTTGGACAGACTTCTTTACCAGTATAAGCCCCATTTTGTCCAGCTGTAAAATGAGGATAAAATAGATTCTTGTAAAGTGTTGTAAGGGTTATAGGGAAATTTTGTAGATAAAATACCAAAACAGACCTAATAAATGGTGCTCATTAAATAATAGTGATAAAAGAAAAGAAGGAAGGGGGCATGGGAGGGAGAGAGAGGGAAAGAGAGAGAAGTAGGAAAGAAGAGGGGGGAAACAAGCAAGGTTTGGTTTAACATGATGCATGCATGCATATGCACACATACAATCACATGCACATGCATGATTCTGAAGGTTTTAAGCAAAGGAGGAAGGTGATGAAAGCAGTCCTTTAGAAACTGCAATGTGACAGTGTTATTGAGGAAGGGTTAGAGTAGAAACCAAAATACAGGAAATCTACTAAAAATTCATCATAACTTGCAACAACCAAATTGTATAAATCAGTAAATTACATGTCCTGCAGTAAGCTTTAAGAGAGCTTCAAAAACTATTCAGTCTATCCGGATTTTTCTCCAAAGTTAAAAAACAAAAACAAAAAACATTTATTTAGTCCTATTTGCTATAGAACTAATAAAAAGCATCATGATTCTGTCTTTTCAGGAACATATGAGCTAAATGGATAGATATGTCAAACAAATCATTAAGGTTTAAAAATTACATATTCATTTTAGATTCAAGTAAAGAAATAATGGCTTTGGATCTAAAAAACCCACGATATCCATAGTCAGCCCTGTTCAGATGCCAGAAGAAGGGGAGGGCTGTTTCAAATAAGGTGGTCAGTGAAGGTCTCTATGAGAGGATTTCATCCAAGTAGTAGAAGAAGAAGCTAGCCAAAAGGATGCTTGGAGGAAGAACATTCCTATAGAAAGGAGCGAGCCTGGTGTGTTCAAGGAAAAGCAAAGAGCAGAATGAGCTAAAGAAAAGGAATAGCAGAAAATGAGATCAGAAAAATTGTGAGGGATAAGAATTTTTAATTTGATTCTGAATGAGTTGAGAAACCATTGGAGAATTCTTAGCAAAGGAGTGACCTAATCTAACTTGAGTTCTTCAAAGGATTACTCTGGCTACTATTTTAAGACAAAACTGTAGGGGGCAGAAGACAGAGGGAGACAGACAGAGGGAGGGAGAACATTTGGTAAGGGGATTCATAAAAGTAGAAAGCTCACTGGCTTTCTTCTCTTCTCCCAGTAAAAGAGCCACTAAAGAACCACTCTTAAAGACTGAAAGAACCTTGGGGCACCTGGGTGGCTCAGTCGTTACGCGTCTGCCTTCAGCTCAGGTCATGATCCCAGGGTCCTGGGATCGAGCCCCGCTTCGGGCTCCCTGCTCCATGGGAAGTCTGCTTCTCCCTCTCCCACTCCCCCTGCTTGTATTCCCTCTCTCACTGTCTCTCCCTCTGTCAAAAATTAAAAAAAAAAAAAAAAGACTGAAAGAACCTTAAGAAAGGGGAGACAAATATCTTACTTCTGGGGGAGGGGTTTGGCTGAACCATAAAACCCAGAGGACCATCTTGGTATGACCACCAAGGATGGAACTCTGAGAAGGTTGATATGTGACCCCTAGTATTTGGGAATATTTGAGAACAGGAAGATGGATACTTGCCTCCCACATAAAAATATGAAGTGACTGGAGCTTCCAATGATGGCAGCAAAGAGAGAAGGAGGCAAGAGGGAACAGCCCACTTGTTTCCCATTGTTAAGGGAAAATACTGAATTCCTGTGAGCAAATGGGAAACCACAGAAGGTAACCAGGCTCGAGCTACCCTCATAACCTAATTTAATGCCAGGAACAACGAAACCCAGGATAAAGAGGGAGAGAGTATATCTCTAGGGGCAGAGGCTGAGGTTGGGTCATAAGAGCTCAGCCTGGATACATGGTGCACAGTGCCTTCTTTATTGGGAGGCTTTTACAGCCAGGTTATGTACGATTTTTCACTTTTCCTATACTTTTCCTTCTCTCACCATCTACCCAAGAAAAAAACAAAAAAAAAAGTAGAAAAGGGGGTAAAAAATAAAGAGATCTAATGAAAGAACAGGTTCTACCCCAACCTTTTTTATTTCATGAATGCTAACCCTTGCCATGCTCCATAAGCATATTGGAAAAAAATCATACCCAGAGGATTGCTTGTCTTCAGAGCCAGCGCTACTCATTTCTCATTATAACCCAACTTGTAAGGACTCAAGGTAGTTTGCATAATATTTAGAGACACCATAGCCAATTATAGAAATGATTTTTTTTTCTAAATAGAACATAAAGAAGGTCATTCCTGTCTTCAATCTAACTGTTGCTGTCTTTGTTTGATCTTGACAGAAATTCATCTGCAACTGCCTGCATAAAGTATAACAATACTTTGTACCTGTGGGGAGCCAAAAAATGAGGCTTTAGAATTTCAGCTACTTAATACCCGTGCACAGAGAATCATATAAATAAATGACAGATAAATAAATGATATGTATATACATATATAGAATAAATGATAGAGGAGATCAATGATTATAGTGTATATTAATACACATGAATGAATATGGATACATTCATTCAACAAGTACATATTGAGCATTTACTATGTGGTGGGCACTAAGTATTAAGTAGTGTCTTTATAATCCAGTGGGAGAGGTAGATATTTTAAAAGTAAACACACAAATCATTATATAATTCTAAATTCAGATGAATACTATGAAGCCAAGGAAAAGACACAGGGTAGTGACAGAGAACTCTTTACATTTGGGGGACAGGGGAAATTCTCTGAGAAGTGACATTTAAGCTGATTACTGAAGGACAAAAAGGAACAGCAGATGAAAAGTTGGAGCAAAGGCCCTGCTATGGAAAAGAGCTTGGTGTTCATCAGAAATTTAAAGAGAGCCAGTACAACAGTATAAAATAGAGTTACATGGAAGGCCTAGCCTGTGCCTTATAGATGCTCAGGGCCTTTTAGATTTTCCAAAGCATTTGTTTGGATTTTATTCTGCAAGGTTTCCATGAGTAGACTGTGACTCTCAACTAAAGGTCATAGCTCTTGCTAGCAATAGGCCACTGCTGGTACCCCAGATTTCCATACTGTCCCTTATATTTTCCCTAATCCTATCCCTACACAATTATAAATTTTCACCTTATTAAACTCTACTCAAATTATCCAATTTGCATGTTATATTTATTTCTTGCCAGGATCCTTATTGAGGAGAGGTAAAGAAACAGAATTAGAAGCCATGAGAGTAATTACTAAGAAAAAAAATAAAAAGGAAGATTACTGAGTTACAGGCTTAAAAAGCCAGCTGTTCTTCTGTTGAGTGTAGAATGTAATGGTCTCCAGTGGACACCCTCACCCCCATCCCGGCTCCTTTTCAGGAAATGATTAAACAGTGTGTATACCTAATTGAGCTAACTCCTAGGAAACAAGCGAATGCCTGATGACAGGTTTCATTTAACCTAGATCATCTCAGGAAAGAGCCCTCTGATGTCTAAAGTAATTGGGGGATAAAGAGTGGAGTAAAAGAGTGGCAAAAAAAAAAAAAAAAACACCAAGGGAGCCAACCTTCTTTTATTATTTTGAGAGACAGGAAATTTTCAAGCTCAGCAAGCTTCCCATTCTGCAGTGAACCTAATTAAAGTAAACAGAATTTTAAAATGAACCAAACCCAATTAGGCAATAGGAGCTAACATTTCTCTTCAATTATTATGTAAGGTCACATCTCATAGTTGTATGCTAGACACCTTCTTCTTTATTCAACTTGTCTTCTCATCTACTGCCCTTCCCAGAGTACCCAAGAACAAAGACCTTAGACCCCAAAGATCCCATCAAATGGCCTGAGCCAACCCAACCTCCTTGCCTCATCCTTCTTGTCCTGTGCACAAACAGATGTTATACCAAATGAGCAACTCACAACACGGAGGTGAAGAACAGTGAAGGTGGCAGTTGAAGACAGAGACACACAAATAAAGTCATGCATTCTTTTAATGCTAATTTTGTAGCCAAAGCTGATACTCTTTTATAGCTTATAATTTATGATATGACCATCAAGACAACTCTACCATCTGAAAATTGAGAACTGCCACTATTTTCATAATAAAAGAAAGAGCCCCTGACAATAATGTTATGTCTATCCTAAAGATAGTTGGGGGCTTGAGGGTGGGGGGTAAAGAAGATCAGATTGTCTCATCCATGCAAATGAAATATGCTGTATTTATTATATAAATGCCATTAAAGGAAATATCTAGTAAAATTATAGTACAATTCAAACAGAGATATCATAATGCATGTCAGTCTAAAAGTAGGGTAGAAATTTTTAAGAAAAGAAGTTTTTAAAAAAGTAATTGATATATTCACAGGACTTATTTGAATGCTTGGAAGTCTATATATCGTTTGTTAGATAATTAATATATAATTATAATTTATATACAATATTAACACACCTCTTTCAGAATTGGACAGATTTTATAATAAATATAACAACATAAAAGAATTGAATATAGGGATGCCTGGGTGGCTCAGTCGGTTAAGCATCTGCCCTGGGCTCAGGTCATGATCTCAGAGTCCTGGGATCGAGTCCCACTTCGGGCTCCCTGCTCAGCGGGGAGCCTGCTTCTCCCTCTCCCTCTGCCTGCCACTCCCCCTGCTTGTGCGCTCTCTCTCTCTGACTATATAAATAAAATTTAAAAAAAAAGAATATAAAAGAAAACTAAATTTCATAAATGTATACAAAACTTTTTATCTCCCAAATACCTCTTCTTTACATCCACTGAGAAAATGTATCATGTACAAGTTACTTAAAGCAGAGTTATATTTGTCACTTAATAAAAATGGAAATAATTAAAAGGTGACCAGAAAAAAAGTTAACTACTTGGAAATTAAGATTCATGCTTCTAAATAACCTTATAATCAAAGAAGAAATTAAAAACTGAAAGTTTCTAGAAAGCATGGAAAGATGAATCCTTCATACCTGCAAGAGCAAAGAAAGCACTTTGCCTGGAATGTAAGGATGTGAAGACAAATGTGACAGTCCTTCTCCAAGGTGAGGCAATCACAGACTACAGTGGAATCCAGAAGAAAGAATTATGAATTCCAAATGATCAGAATACAAAAGAAAAAAAGTTGTATTTGAACAAATCAATTCTTGGGGAATGTGTTGGCTTTTGTTAGATGGGGAAAATAAAGGAAAGGGAACATTCCATGCTGCAGGAAGGCACGAAGTTACAGAGGCATGAATGTGAAATGGGTGAAACAGAAGTAAAACTGAACCTGTTAGAAGCTGAGCCTGTAATGGCAAGATTAAAAATTAAAATAAGGTGTGGATGGCCTTAGATGCTCAAGCTTTAATGTACAAAGCTCATGGAGATGTTGTTAAAAAGAAGATTCTGATTTAGTAGGTTAAGGATAGGGCCTGAGATTCTGCATTTGTAATAAAGACCCAGGTCAAGAGTAATGCTGGTGTGGCTAATACTCTGAACAGCAAGGGGATAAAGGATGCAAGTGTGGGGATCATGGACATTTCATGTCCTTGGAAAAAGGCAATGCAATTAAAACAGTTTTTAGAGTCAGAGAGATTGGATTCAAATTATAGTTCCTTCACTTATTAGCTGTGTATCCTTTGGCAACTTACCTTTCGGGCCCTAGTTTCCTCATTTAAAAGTGAGAAAATAATTATTACCTCAAGTATTATTAGGATTATATGAGATAATATTGTAAATAACTTAGAATAGTACATAGCAAAAAGTAAACATTCAGTATGTGGAGGCATTATTTCCTAGAACCCTGACATGAGAGGGCTTTCTCTCCTCTGCCACTCCCATTAAGCAGGAAATCATAAACATTTCTCTTTTTTGCTCTTTTTCCCCTTCATAATCTATAAGTGATGAAATAATCATTTAAAAACAAAAGCTATTTGATCCTTACTAAATCTTCATACTATTGGAATTATGCTATTTTTTTAAGACTTTACTTACTTATTTGAGAGAGAGAAAGAGAGCACGAGCAGGAGGAGGAGCAGAAAGAGAAGCAGACTCCCCACTGACCAGGGAGCCCAATGTGGGACTTGATCCCAGGACCCTAAGATCATGATCTGAGCTGAAGGCAGAGGGTTAACTGACAGCCACCCAGGTGCCCGGAATTATCCCAAATTAGAGTTAAACTCAAAGTTTTTCTTCTCTTTTCATTTTCTTTTTTTATTGAGATATAATTGACATATATTGTATTTGTTTTAGGTGTACAACATAATGATTTGATATATGTATGTATTGCAAATGATTACCACAATAAGTTAATATCCATCACCACACAGTTACAAATATTTTTCTTCTAATAAGAACTTTTAAGATATACTCTCTTAGCAATCTTCAATGATACAGTACATATATAATTAGAGTCACCATGCTGTACATTAATCACTGACTTTACTGAACAGTGTGCTATGTGCTGGCACTTCCACACTTGCCTCCAGAAATGGACAGATAGGAGAAAGGGCAAAACAAAGGGTAGGTACATCTAACAATGGTTAAAAATTTTAAAATGGTAAAAACTTCTAATGAAAAGCAAAAGTGTATACTTAAAAACTATAAAATATTGATGGGATTAAGAAGTTATGATTCAGATATTTCATGTTCATGGACTAGAAGAATTAATATTGTTAAAATGTCCATACTGCTCAAAGCAATTTACAGATTCAATGCAATTCCTATCAAAATAACAATGGCATTTTTCACAGAACTAGAACAAATAAATACTAAAATTTGTATGGAACAAAAAGACCCTAAGTAGCCAAAGTAATCCTGAGAAAAAAATAACAAAGCTGGAGGTATCAGAATCCCAGATTTTAAGATATACTATAAAGCTATAGTAATCAAATGAGTATGGTACTGCCACAAAAACAGACACATAGATCAAGAGAACAAAATAGAGAACCCAGCCACACTTATATGTCAATTAATCTACCACAATGGCAAGAATATACAATGGGGAAAAGAAAGTCTCTTCAATAAACGGTGCGGAAAACAGGAGAGCTACATGCAAAAAAAAAAAAAAAGAAAGAAACTGGACCACTTTCTTACACCATACACAAAAAATAAACTCAAATGGATTAAAGACTTAAATGTGAGATGTGAAACCATAAAGCTACTACAAGAAAACATAGGCTATAATTTCTGACATCAGCCATAGAAACATTTTTCTAGATAGGTCTCCTAAGGCAAGAGAAACAAAAGCAAAAATAAATGATTGGGACTACACCAAAATAAAAAGCTTTTGCACAGTGAAGGAAACCATCAACAAAACAGAAAGGCAACCTACTCAATGGGAAAAGATATTTGCAAATGATATGTCCAGTAAGGGGTTAATACCCCAAAATACATAGAGAACTTATACAACTTAACACCAAAAAGACCAAATAACCCAGTTAAAAAATGGGCAGAGGACCTTACTAGACATTTTTCCAAAGAAGACATACAGATGGCCAGAAGATACATGAAAGGATGCTCAACATCACTAATCAGGGAAATGCAAATCAAAACCACAATGAAATATCACCTCACACCAGTCAGAATGGCTAAAATAAAAAACACAAGAATCAAGTGTTGATGAGGATGTGGACATCTGGAACCCTCATGCACTGTTGGTGGGAATTCAAATGGGTACAGCCACTGTGAAAAACAGTAAACACAGCTTCCTCAAAAAATTAAAAATTAGAAAATAAGAACTACAAATTAAAAATAAGAATTACTATATGGCCCAGTAATTTCACCACTGGATATTTAACCAAAGAAAATGAAAACACTAATTCAAAATGATATGCACACCTCTGTTTATTGCAGCATTATTTATAACAGCCAAATTATGGAAGCAGCCCAAGTATCCATTGACAGATGAATGGACAAAGAACAAATGGTATATGTATACAATGGGATATTACTCAGCCATAAAAAAGAATGAGATCTTGCCATTTGCAATGACATGGATGGAGTCAGAGAGTATTATGCTAAGCAAAATAAGTCAGTCAGAGAAAGACAAATACCATATGATTTCATTCATATGTGGGAATTTAAGAAACAAAACAAATGAACAAAGAAAAAAAAAGAGATAAACCAAAAACAAAAAAACAGACTTTTAAATATAGAGAACAAACTGATGGTTACCAGAGGGGAGGTAGGTGGGGGGGGCATGTGTGAAGAGGTGAAGGGGATTAAGAGTACACTTATCATATGAGCCCTGAGTAATGTATAGCATCAAATCACTATATCATACACCTGCAACTAATATAACACTGCATGTTAATTATCCTGGAATTTAAAAAATAATAATATCAAGTCAATGCAAATAAATAAATGAAATATAAAAATAATTTAAAAATAGAAATATCATACAATCCAGTAATTCCACTACTGGGTATTTTTTTTTTAAAGATTTTTATTTATTTATTTGACAGAGAGAGATAGTGAGAGCAGGAACACAAGCAGGGGGAGTGGGAGAAGGAGAAGCAGGCTTCCCGCTGAGCAGGGAGCCCGACGCGGGACTCAATCCCAGGACCCCGGGATCATGACCCGAGCCGAAGGCAGACGCCTAACGACTGAGCCACCCAGGTGCCCTCCACTACTGGGTATTTAACCAAAGAAAATAAAAGTACTAATTTGAAAAGATACATGCACTCCTATGTTTACTACAGTATTATTTGCAATAGCCAAGATATGGAAGCAACCTAAGTATCCATCCATAGATAAATGGATAAAGAAAATGTGGTATATTTATACAATGTAACATTACTGAGCCACCCAGGCACCCTGATCTTGTTTTTAGACTAGTTATAAATATAGGGGAAATTGGAAGTTAAATTCTTACAAAAAAGAACATGTTAATGTTGGAAGTGACTCATTCAAAGACATTTACTGGCATCTTCCAGGTGCCAGATCCCTCATGGAAATCATGGAAACTGAATGAGATAGTTGGAGGTGAGCAGAAAATCAGTTTATGGAAAAAAAGAGCCCCCTTTATTGTTCTATGTTGGTGACACAGGAACGCGGATTAATAATACTTAGTATTCAGTCCAGTTTTTAACAAAGGAACCCTTTATAACAAGGAAGCAGTTCTTTTACCAAGTTGGAGATTCCATTCTCAACAGGCTAGAGACCTTGCAGAGAAAAGTAACCAAAATATGAGATTAGTCTCAAATTCTACTACTTTCATCTACTAAAGTTCACTGCTCATCTCTTCTCTTCAAACATTGTATCAGTATTACCACCACCCCCCCCCCCCCCCCGTGGATGTGTAGCTCTCCCATCATCCAATAGCTCCATCTTCTTTGCTTGTCTATTTTCCCCTCTTCAAGTATGTTTCCTGAATTCAAGGGTTTTTTTTCCTGATGTTTTAGGAAGCTGCCAGCATGATTTTCCCCTATATCTAATTCTATTCTCACCAGAGAAATTATGCCATTAACTTTTACTACTACTACTAAGAAGAAAGAGGGAGGGAAGGAGAAAGAAGAAGAGGAAGAGAATCACTTATTGCATATTTATCATGTTCCTGGCACTGTCTCATTTAATTTTCACCAAAATAAACTGAACTTTGCTATAATTAACTCCACTTATAGATGACAAAACTAAAACTTTGAGAGGTTAGATACCTTGGCTGAGATTACACAACTTAGAATTACAGGAGCAGAATTTAAAGCAGCAGTCTAAAGCTGGATCCCACATGCTTAGCCCCTCTCTTCCTGCTTCCCTAGAATCAACTGATGATCTTTGAGAGAGATGGACAAGACCCACATCAGTTGTCAATGAAGTAGTAAGAATTCAATCCCTGGTCCTCCAACTACAGAACCCACCCACTTAGACACTATCTATCCTAGCTTCCAGCACCGTGTCTCCAGGTTACTGAATGTTTAAACAATCAATAGAATAATCTGTCTCTAGCTTTGTCTCACTTTGTTAACCAAACCAGAAACAAATAATTCAGTCCTTAATAGCAACTGTATAACTAGGATACTCAATGATTCCTCCAAAATCCTTCCTTTCCTCAGAAGTTTTAGTTTAGAGAGTTCATTAATCCTCCCATCCCAAAAATTGGGTCAGCCAAGCTGTACCGCATCTTGTAAGAATTAGATCAGTCAATCCTGTCAACATTAACAAATCAATAGCTGTAGAATCTTAAATTTAAAAAGAAAAACCTTTGAATTTTCTTTAACCTTCAAAACATTGTAGACTATATGGTGCAATTACTGAAAATTCTCAATTGAAACGTGGCAAGTGGGAAAACTAAATGCATGGTCCCTGATTTGACAACTCTCCTCCCAGATTCATCATGATTGCTTATAAGAAAATGAATTTTGGACGATAAATTCCCCCATCCTCAAAGCTTCAAAACCTTTTATCATAAATCTTGACAACTTAACTTTGGTAGGTAAGGATGAGTAGACCACCGGCATTTTGGTTAATGCCAGAAATACTTCTGAATATCCTATAACCTATAAGAATTTTTATTTTTGATGTTGATGCAGTTGTGTGATAAGACACACCCAGTATTTAACATATGTGTTCTCCCTTTCAAAATCTTAATTCTATAGTCGTTTTTTATTTCCATGATTAATGAACCCTTTGGAAGCTCAAAAATCTCAGTAAGCAAAGGCCAGATCTGGAAAGATTCTGCAAATCTCATTCGTATCAGAATTAGGAAGATTGTTGCCCAATATCTCTCCCCAATTACCTTTTAATTATAGTTTAATACTATTAAATAACAAAAAAATAAGAAAGTTTAAAGCATACAGCATTCTCAAACTCCTTCAGGAGACAGGGATATAGATGTACATGGGGCAGAGTAAGTATAAAAACTTAGGAAGTGGTGCTGCCTATGGTGAGCTACAGTGTATAGGACTAGCCTAAAAAAGCACTCAAGTTTAAGGTTTAAAAAACACTCTACAGGGCACCTGGGTGGCTCATTTGGTTGAGAGACTGCCTTTGGCTCAGGTCATGATCCTGGAGTCCCAGGATTGAGTCCCGTGTCAGTCTCCCTGCTCACTGGGGAATCTGCTTCTTCCTCTGACCCTCCCCCTTCTCATGCCCTCTCTCTCTCACTCTCTCTTTCTCAAATAAATAAATAAAATCTTAAAAAAAAATAAAAAATAAAAACACTGTCCAGCGAAATGCATACATCTATAGGCTAAATTTGGCCCTAGGACCACTAGTTTGTGATGGCTAGTCATATTTCTAATAAGAATCCAGCATTGGTATTGGGGTGCCTGGATGGCTCAGTTGATTAAGCATCTGCCTTCGGCTCAGGTCATGATCCCAGGTCCCACATCAGGCTCCCTGCTCAGTGGGGAGCCTGCTTCCTCTCCCTCTCCTCGCCGCTCTGCCCACTTGTGATCTCTCTCTCTCTCTCTCAAAAATAAATAAATAAAATCTTTTTTTTTTTTAAGATTTTATTTATTTGCGAGAGAGAATGAGAGACAGAGAGCATGAGAGGGAGGAGGGTCAGAGGGAGAAGCAGACTCCCTGCTGAGCAGGGAGCCCGATGTGGGACTCGATCCTGGGACTCCAGGATCATGACCTGAGCCGAAGGCAGTCGCCCAACCAACTGAGCCACCCAGGCACCCCATAAATAAAATCTTACATTAAAAAAAAAAAAAGAATCCAGCATTGGATTTGATTTCTAATCAAGAATCCAGCATTATTGATTATTTAGTAATTAAAACTTTCTTCATTGCCAGTAACTGTTTTGTAAAAGAGCTCACAGTTGAAAGTTAATGTTTCCCTTTCCATATGTTCTGCTACCCCAAGTCTAACTGTTCAAATAGCTGGATCGAGTACTAAAGATGCTAAAAGGGAATAGAGAACTTTTTCTCTCACTGCCTTCTGTGAGGACTTTCTATAAATTGTACAGACTAAAATGTGCTCTGCCTGACCTATAAAACCTCAGGATTTGAAGCCTGTAGTGGATTTGATAAAGATTGCTTGGAAGCAAAAAAAAGCCTATGAGACTATTATCACATGCATTACTCAGAGGAAGCTAAACATAAATGCTTCATGTGTAAAGAACTTATTTCTTTAAAAATGTGGACTACTACAAGTTTTGTTAGGAGGCTCTGCACAATAAATGTAGGTAAGATTCAGTATTGCAGGATTTTGGCAAACAAAGTAGAGGTAAGACATGTTTCCACAGACAACAACGTGGCTTCTCTTGATTTTATAATCTTACGATATTCGCCTTATGATTTTTAACTCCAGAATTAGTAGCGAAATCTAGATGACCTAGCCAATGTGTTTTATATTGGTGTTGATGAGAGTTAAAAGTTTTAATATTATTGATTGTGGTTATGACTATGACTAGGCTAAAATTTAAAATTAGTATGACATCATTATCAATCAAAGAAAAATGTTCTTGAAACAAAATTCATCATTGGGCAAGACTTTAAAAATCTGGCTGCAATGTTAAGATGCTAGTATACGTTTTTCTGTAAGTTTATTAGTAATTTGTATTTGTTTTATAACATGTCTATTCATATCTTTGCAAGAATATCTTGGATTTTTTAAAAAGATTTTATTTATTCATTTGAGAGAGAGAGAGAGCACAAGTGGGGCGAGGGGGTGAAGGGGAGAGGCAGAGGGAGAGGAAGAAGCAGACTCCCCACTGAGCAGGGAGCCTGACACAGGGTTCCATCCCAGGACCTGGAGATCATGACCTAAGCTGATGGCAGACCTTTAACTATCTGAGCCACCCAGGCGCCCCAAGAGTCTCTTGATTTTAATCAATTAGTTGTAATGGTAACGCTGCTCATGACTTTTTTTTCTTTAAGTAAGCCAAACGGAAAGATATAACATTAAAAATTAAGCCTCCTCTCCTTTCCCTAACCTCTCCTTCACTCCACAAATCTCTTTTCATAAATTTCCTAGGCAAACATGAAATATTATATGTATGTATAATATAAGCAAATTTAAAATTTAAGTAAATGTAAACAAACATGAGTTCTTGTTCTTTATTATTTATCAATATACATTGAGAGCCTTTTTCCAAATGAGCACCCTAGAATTTATAGTAAACCATTAATGAACATTTACCTTGTTTCCATGTTTTTGCTATTACAATCTATGGCACATATGATTTGCTTTAGTACCAAGTCTCAAGTAGAGCAGGTGAAATTTCACAGATGTTACATTTATCTCTGTTCTGTTACCTGTGCATTATCAAATTATTCTAACAGCCACGCTATATTCTAAACCCTAATGGTAGGCGTGCCCAAGTTATATTATAATGAAGGAATACAAACATGACCATAAAAATAATATCACAGTAGATCAGTGTACTTGTTAAATTTATTCTCTGAATATACTACTACACACCATTAGAAGAGGGTTTAGCATGTCTTGGTACAAAAAAATGTGTATAGATTTTACCAGTATGGCATAGTTAAACTCCCACGAAAACTCTTGCCTATCTTTTAAACAAAAGGATTCAAAATCTTTTGTTAACAGGAATGAAAACAAATGTTTCAGCAATTAAAAGTAATTTGGTATTTGGCAGCTTTTTATTGTGTTTCTTGGGTGGTGGGTGGTGGGGGAGGGAGAGAGAGAATCTTAAGCAGGCTCCATGCTCAGCACATAGCCGGATGCATGGTTCTATGTAGGGCTCGATCTCACCCTGAGATCATGACCTAAGCTGAAATCAAGAGTTGGATGCTTAACTAAGCCACCCAGGTGCCCCTGGTACTTGGCAGCTTTTTAAAGGACACAAATCTTCATTAGAATCATGATTTGATATATAATGGACAATGTTATTGTCTTTATAATTAAGTGATAATTGATTTTTAATAGTATTTTCTATATCAAAAAACACCACCAACCAAAAATTTCAACAAGATGCAATAATAGTTCTAATATTTTTCTTTGTCTATTTAGCCCTGTCAATATTCCAATGTAATAGCTCTCACTCTTTAGCAGTTTGTGAATAAATTATAATTCAATATTTTCATCATGTAATTAATTTTATATAATAACTATCCAGATACTCCATGAGACTTCATGGACTAAAAATAATTTATTGACATTTTTTAATTAAATCCAATTATTTTAAGTGAAAACATCATTGTGAAAAATGTACAAAAAGCACAAAGGAAATTTTCAAGAGACCTATTAGTAAGTATCATTACTAGTATAATCACTACTTTGAGTAAAGTCACCAAAAAGCAAAATTGAAAAATATTTGAAACTATCTACAAATTTGGGGGATTTTTTTAAGATATTAAGTAATAAATGCAAGTTTTCCTAAAGTATGTTTTTTACTAATTTTTTGACATTTCCTGTCACCGTATAAATGTATTTATATGCGTGGGGGGGGGGGCATATGGCAGAATGTTCTCTCCAAATTAAAACTAATAAAAAACAATTTCAGGAACAAGATGAAACAAAAGAGGCAGCACAACTCAGCATCACTCAAATGGCCAAAATAGAACTATAGAAAAATCAATAATTTTGCTAATGTCTAATCATGATGAAAATGGTTCTAAGTTTGCCTAATATTTTTAAGTTATTTCTATTGACAGGAAATTGTCTATTTAGTCATATTCTCATAATTAAATTTCAAAGTTTAGGGAGAAAATTTTATCAGAAAGGATGCTATATGGTTATAAATGAAGGTAGTACCTATGAATAGCACAATGAACTATTTTGATAATACAAGGAAGAGGCACATTACATTCTGCATTGAGGTTTTTGTTTTTGTTTTGGTGGTTGGGATGATTCAGTTTTTTGTTTTTTTTGTTTTGTTTTACTTCTTAGTAGAGGCACTGTACAGAAAGAAGGCTTCCTAGCTAGAATATAGTATTACTTCTCATTATGATACAACTGATTAACCACTTTAAGTAAGGAAAATCTTTTATTTCTAATAAATTTAAACCCTGTTCTGGTTGATGATGAATCTCAAACTTCAAAAAACTGTTACTCTAATTACTCATTGAATATATTTCCCTTCAGACAGATGCATATATAGTCTATTTTATTTATTAAAATAGTGGTCCTGTATCTTACTTATATTATAGATCCATCAGTATCCTGGATATCCCCCAGAACCTTACCCTAACTTTCTCTTCTGCAAGTTGTAGGTCTAGGTCTTTTCAATCTAATCTACAGTATCAGTAAAGAGACCTTGAGTCCCCGTTCGCTTAGGACAATTCTGTTTTATACCAATTGCTGCATAATTGATAGGGCTTCCCTCCTTTTCACTTCAGAATAGTCCCAGTTTGGAAAATAAATTATATGGTCGCTCAAGGTAATAAAGAACACAGGAACTTCAGGTATAGTCACTCTAATCTTTGCCATTGTCACGCTTTTTTTTCCTAATTAAGAAATGTATTAAGAACTATTTATGGCTTTTTAATGAATCCATATCAGTTTTTAGTTACTTAGCAGAAACCATCTATTTAACACTACTTAAATTTCATTCCTATTGATACAGATCTCAGATCTTTAATGTTCCCTCAATGCCTTTAAAAAAAAAAAATAGCCTTGCAAACAATAGCCTCTTGATAAGAATTAAAAAGAAAAAAAAAAAAAAACTTGCCTTTTGAATTTATACCTAAATAATGTGATACATTTTTTGACAAACTAGTGAAGTCTTTTCTTCAGTAGCATGTAGGAACATCAACAACCTCATCCATGTGTTTTTCACTTAACAAATATTGAGGGTTATTAATACGTGGCAGTTACTCTGCTGGGCACTTCTTTTGGGTTGGTGGTATGGAAGAATTGTTAAGAGAGAAGAAATTTAAAATGAAATGTAGAAACTTCCAGTTAAATGTAATATAAATTCCCTTAAAATGACATTAGAGGAGACCAAGTACACAAGGATTGTCAGCAAATTTCTGGAAGGGAAAGCCAACAGAGGAACAGTATCTCACAAAATAGCTACAGGTTGACATCTCAGTGCTGGCAGGGGTGGATAACAAGAAACAAGACAATTCCTCCCCCAGAATCCAAGTATGGAGGCAAAAGGAAGGTATTAGACCACATGTTTCAGTAAAATGAGGATTCACATAAAGAAAGACGAAGAAATGGGAACACAGAAAACAAGAAACCTGAAACAAGAAAGCAACAAAGGAAAATTTTAGGATGACAGCTTGCACCAGGCCAAAGAATAGTCTTTCAGGTTGCTGCAGACCTTCAGGAGGGAGTTCAGCAGTGCTGAAGAGAAAAAGAACTGACAGACTGGAATTGTGTTTGAATGTTTGAAAAACTTATTAATAGACTTAGAAGATCTGATGAAGCATTAAAAAAATAGTAAATGCCACATTGAAAATAATTGTTATTAAAATGACTATAGAGTTGTGGCCGAGGAACAACCAAAATAAATTAAAACTATTATAAAGCTAAAAAACAAAACAAAACAAAACCTTGGAAGGAAAGACCTTGAATTAAAAAATAATGCAAACTCAGGCGCCTGGGTGGCTCAGATGGTTAAGTGTCTGCCTTGGGCTTAAAATGTTTAAAACGTTTAAAAAAATAAAAAATAATGCAAACTCTAAAAAGAGTGTAAAAATATAAGTTGAACCCAATCATGTAATGAAGAAGATAAAACATGAAAAAGACTACTAAGGCACCAGGGAAGGAGTTGCAAAACTAAACCCTAGATGACAGCATAGACTTCCAGGTCCTCATGTACCGTGATGATGAGAATGATTCCAGAGTGCCCATTTAAAATTTGGGTAAAGCCACACTGCAAGTTTACAGTCCTTAGGTCCAACCTAGAATGCCTGACTTCCAAGCAAACATATTGAAATATCAAGTTTTTTATTCTAGTAATATGTGTTCCTTTTAACTTGGCTAAGTGACTTACAACCTCTAGGAACCTGCAGAATTAACTATAGAAGTCAGAGTATGACAAATCTTAGTATTCATATTTTTTGCATTTGCTCTAAGATAATGCTTGTTATTTAAAATGTTTATATTGGGCGCCTGGGTGGCTCAGTCGTTAAGCGTCTGCCTTCGGCTCAGGTCATGATCCCAGGGTCCTGGGATCGAGTCCCACATCGGACTCCCTGCTTGGCAGGAGGCCTGCTTCTCCCTCTCCCACTCCCCCTGCTTGTGTTCCTGCTCTCGCTATCTCTATCTCTGTCAAATAAATAAAATCTTTAAAAAAAATTAAAAAATAAAATAAAATGTTTATATTATCTAAGAAAATCTGACATATTAGGCTGTGATTTAAGGTCTCAGGTATAGGAGAATTTTGCAAGTTTGTAAAAAATATTGGAATGCTTAAGATAATGTTTCTAAGTTTAATTAAGTTTAAAAGAATTTGCTAAAGTTCTCAGGAAGTTTTGTTCACTTGGGCTATATATAAATCTGTCCTTTTGGATATTTGAAAGGCTAAAGCATTGAATATGTTAAACTTATTAATGAAATTTTAATGTTTAAGGCAATTTAAAAGTTTATTAATAGAACAAATTGTTGAGGAATTTAATCTGTCCCAACTGAACTGAATTTTAATCCAAAAACAATGAAAAGAAATGTTACTTTTATTTTTTAAAAATGTTTGACTTGAAATTATAATAGTAAAGTGTAAGTTGAACTTAAAGGCTTAATGAAAACCAGATTTTGTAATATTAATCAATCATATATTGGTTTCAAACCACAAAACTGTAAGATATTTTTCCATGTCCTCCATAAATATGTATATGTGTTTCATAATTATGATTTTTAAGAAAAATTGTCTTATTACTTTATCATTAGACTTCTTTGGTCTCAACTTCTTTGTCTTTGTGACTAATACTATCCCCTAATAGAATTATGGGGAAAAATTAGAGGTATTTATAGGAAAGGTTTTTCTGCTCAAAACTAAAAAGGCTATACAATTATAGATGTTAATCCTATTTTATAACTGTGGTATCCATATAATATAAGGATCCTACAGAGCACCAGCAAATTTAGTAAGGGATTTTAAAAATGAGAACTGAAAAAAAATGTTAGGGATTACTATTATTTTTACCTGAAAAACAAAAAATAATGAAGTAGTAGTTTAAGGTGCATATCAGATGAAGGATTTGTATGCATAATGTATTGAAACAAGAGTTTTTCGTGTCAATTGATGTGCCTCTCCTCTCCTCCACTTCCCCGTATGTGACCCTGTCCCCATTCATTCAGAGACACACATTATCACAAGAATGATTTACAATTAGGAATTTCCACGGTTCAGGTTGTTACCTCCAAAAAGCGCACAAGAGCTAAAAGCCTTGAAAGTCAAGGTTTTGTTTTAAGAGGTGGTCTCTTAGGAGAAAGAAAAGTGGTTTTTGAGCCCAAAAAGACTAAAAGCTTGGTGGTTTCAGCACATAGCATGCACACCATAAACCATATAATGTGGAATAATGAATGATAATATAGAAGTCCAGTTTTCCTACACACGTGAAAAAATATTAAAAAAAAAAACCTCTGGGCTAAAAAGAAAGGAAGCTGCAAAGAGAGAGAGGAAAAAAAAGAGAACCTGAACTCGGGTATGACACCTCCTGTACCCTAAGCTGAAGTCAGAGTCCCTCCTGGAAGAAGGAAAGAGGAAGGGAAAGGACAAGACCCTTAACTGATGGTGTATTTGTTAAAAAAAAAAAAAAAAAAAAAAGTGAGACAAAATTCCCAAGTGTCTATCTTGACCTCTCAATGAGTAGTTAAATTCTCTACCAACAGCAGGTATGGAGGTCCAAGAATTAAGTATAAAGAAATAAATTTCCATTTTTGTATATCCAACTTTGTAGCTATGAAATTTCTACCCACTACAATGGCATAATGATCTTACCCTCTATTTGCACTGAGACAGAACAAGAGGGAAAAAATGTAAGCTAACTTTCTAATTATTTCATATTTTTAGTTATCTATGCTCCTCTAATATAAAAAGTCATGAGGGTGGGAGGATGGGTTAGCCTGGTGATGGGTATTAAAGAGGGCATGTTCTGCATGGAGCACTGGGTGTTATATGCAAACAATGAATCATGGAACATTACATCAAAAACTAATGATGTAATGTATGGTGATTAACATAACATAATAAAAAAAAGTCATGAGTTGACTGTACTAAAAATTCCTTTGCTATTTTATTCTATGAAAAATATTCATATAGAGTCATAAGGTATCACAGATATTTCTAGGCAGAACTTCCCCAAGAATATGAAATATGTACTACTGGAGATAGGCAAAACAGTTTTAGATGGTACTTAAGTATACATTTTTTATCTTAATATATATTGAGAAAACATTACTTGTGCAACGAATTATTTCATGGACATTATTGCTTGAGACAAGACACAGATAAAGTATTTAAGTTTAGTGATTGAACTCAACCTAAAGAATAGTAAGGAAATAATAATGTACGTAAACACTGCAAAAATAGAAAAAGTGCTGCACACAGACTGAAGTCTGTAAAACAGTGTACTAAGGTAATGGATTGATCATATGATTAAAAAAAAAAAAGAAGAAGGCATGGTTCAGTGGAAGAGAACTAAACTAGAATTTAGGAAGCCTGGATTGTTGTGCTAGCTTCACAACTGTGTGGTTGCAACATCTTATACACGTCAGTCTTTCTGGTTCTTACTTTATTCATCTATAAACGAAGGCAACTGAATTAGGTGACACTTACGCTTCTAATCCTAAGATTCTATTATTTGGATAACAGTCTTCAAAGCATATTAATAGGTATCAATTTTATTTCAATATTACTACATTAACAAGTATTTATTCAACATCTATGTGCCAAATAATGTTCTGGGTGCTTGGGATGCATCAGTGAACAAAACAGATGAAGATTCTTGCTTTCTCAAAGGGCTTACATTTTAGGTCCCATCCTGTGAGGTAAATATTATTTCAATTTTTTTAAATTTAAATTCAATTAATTAATTAACATATAGTGTCTTATTAGTTTCAGAAGTAGAGTTTAGTGATTCATGAGTTGGATTAACACCCAGTACTCATTATATTAAGTGCCCTCCTTAATGCCCATCACCCAATTACCCCATCCCCCCACTCAATATTATTTCCATTTTACATGGGAAGAAGTTTAAGGTCAGACGTAGGTAACTACCCTAGACAAGTTAGTAGGAAACCGAGTTAGGATTCAGACTCCAGACTTCTGATTCAAAGATTGTGTTCTTTCTATACTACACATGGTAAAGAACATAATTCAATAGGAAAACAACTTTGAGAAAAATAAAAGCTGCTAACTGAGATGGCTATTAGATAATGTTATCATATGCTCTAATTTGGGGGTCTTTGACGATGTTAATCTTTTTTTTTTTTAAAGAAATGAGAACCCTGATGGTACTAGGAATAGGTCTTATGAAACAGATGGCTTAGCAGATGGTAGATTGCTCCTTTTCTTCTTGACACCTCCTGCTGAAAAAATGTGATATGCAGGATGGTTAGGTATGTTTGACTTCTTGGGTCTTAACTAGTAGATATTTCTGGAACAGACGCTGCTTCGTTATCCTGAGCTCAACAAATTCACAAGTACAATCTGTAGCATTTCCTTTTCTGCCACTCTTCTCATATTGTGTCCAGTTTTATCAACTCTAATTAAAATATTTTACATTAAAGTATGGTCTAAAATGAGTAAAGAGTTTCAGGATGAGTAATCAAAAGTTATTAGAAGTCCCCAGTTTCTCCCAGTAAGATGTATAGCAATTGCTACCTTTGGGCACGTCAATATTGCATTAAATACACCTTCCAAGCAACAGAATTTATTAGGCAACAACAATGTGCAGGCCACTGGGATAGGTACTATGGGAGATATAGGGATGAGAGATGTGATCTTGGTCTTCAAGGATTTTGTGGCATAGGACAAATCACTATAATGCAAGGCAGACAGTGATAACTGCTATAACGCTAGCTCAAAGAAAGAATTTGGGAATTCAAAGGAAGGAGAACTCACTTCCACTTGGCTGGACTGGGATGGGCCATAGTAGAGTTAGAGTAAAAGCACTTGCTAAGGTCAGACTTTGTAGGGTGATGAGGCTTTCTGCAACTAGAAATAACAGGGAGGACTTTCCAAATAGCACATCCTTAAATGTAGAGGTGGGAATGCTTACAGAGAAGTTATCAAGTTTGACTAAAGCCTATAAAATATATGAAGGAACTGGATTGTGATTGATTTGCCTAGCAAATCAAGGCAAGCTATCTGAGCTTAGATCAGATTGTAGTACAAAATTATTGAGGGATTTTGTGCAAGAAGATGGCATGATCCATGCTTTGTTTTAGCAAGATTAGTCCTCAGGAGGTAGGTTGGATGACAGAGAAAAGAAACAGAAGGCAGTGAGACCATTTAGGAGGTTCTTGTTATAGACCAAAGAAGAAATAATGACGGTCTGAATTAGATCTGGCGCTTGTTAGAGAAAGAAGAGGAAGAAGAATAGGAGAGATATTGAGAAGATATTCACTATAATTTCCCCCATTAAGAGGGGAAAAGTCTGTACGTTTTGTAATGATTTAAAACGTAGACTTTGATCAAGGTTGCTAGGGACATTAAGTAACTAAATCACTAAGATAGGAGCCTTAGGGTTGATTAGACTTCTTTCCCCTAATTTTATAAATTGCTAGAGAATGTTTATATTTAATATATATATCCAAATGATTTAAAGGTCTCCTGAGCATTGAATTATTATGTAAGCACAACCTAAATGGTAAAAACCTAAAGCAGAATTCAAAATTAACTTTAAGATATTTCATATTATGTAATGTAAGGTGCCCTCTAATTCTTCACTGTGATTATTTATGAGCATGCAGTATCATAAAAAGCAGGTGTTATTAAATATTAATAGATTTGCCTCTAACCAATCTTCTATCCAACAACATTAATACAAATATGTTAAAACTAAATTGAATTTCTTACAGTATGTGTCATCCAAGGGTTTTTTTTAATTTTAAAGCAAATCTCTATCTTTTAGAACTAAACGTATCTGAGTTGTGCCTGAGTCTGCCGCAACACCATGAAATGAATCCAGGCTAAGACAAAAAGAGAAGAGTAGTCTGCTATTGCCTAAAGCCTATAGAAAAGTTAAACCAGGCTCAATGCTCCAGTCAATCCCAAATATTTTAATCTACCACAGAGAAGAGACCATTTTTTCAACCCTGAACTTCAACCACATGAAATAATGTTACATAATACTCTAGGTTCTAGCCAAACACAATTATTCACTCCTCTTGGGACACCCTCCTGAATTCCCCATAAATCCTTCTCACATCTTCACTGACAAGTAATCTTTCCTAACTCTAAGCCCCTATGGCCCTCTATCTGAGGTACGTTTTCAGGTTTGCCATTTTCTAAATTTTAAATATTATTTTAAGTATAGGTCATCTCCCCTATAAAACTGTTAAGTTCCCTGAGGGCAGAGTCAAAATCTTGTTTTCACAGCTTTATGGTATCTAGCACTGGACTCTTTCCACACAAATCACTCAAGGGAAGCTGGTGAAGAAATGCCTAGGCCTCCATTCTGCAACGAGCACTCCATTATTCAAGGAAGGGAGAGAGGGAGGCAAAGAGGGAAGGAGAGAGAGAGAAAGGAAGGAAGGAAGGAAGGAAGGAAGGAAGGAAGGAAGGAAGGAAGGAAGGAAGGAAGGAAGGAAGG
>NC_058403.1:84001847-84014205 GCF_002201575.2 Neomonachus schauinslandi | reverse complement strand
AGGAAGGAAGGAAGGAAGGAAGGAAGGAAGGAAGGAAGGAAGGAAGGGAGGGAGGAAGGAAGAAAGGAAGGAAGGAAGGAAGGGGAAGGGGAAGGGAGGGGAGGGGAGGGGAGGGAAGGGAAGGGAAGAGAAGGGAAGGGAAGGGAAAGAAAAAGGAAAAGAAGACAAAAAGAAGGTTCTTTAAAACTTACCAACCTTGTTATGGAAAATTGGATGACATCTCCTGGGTCTCAGTATCAATTACTATCACTTAGATCTATCTCAAGCTGGACCAACATTTCTCCAGTGGGATCAGGACTGTGGTTTTCATGTTATTCTTCCTTCCTTCCTCAACATTTTTACCCCTTCCCCTAGGCACCCATTACAGTTTTTAGAAGGATATACAATATAGTCTAAGTATTTTCTCTTTCACAAATTGAAGTTTTCTTTTTAGATGATCTTGTTTTTGCCTTTTTTAGCTTGCCTTTTCCTGCCTTTATCACAATAATCTTTCCCTTATACAAAGATCTTTGCCCTCCTGGGAAGGAATCATTATGTTTTGAACTATAAATGGGAAATAATGTTATTGTATCACATGGTGGAGCTGCTGTTCAAATTGCTATTTCTTGGAAATTAAACATACACTGGGATTCCCTGTCTCTTCACAGTGGCTGTTGTGTTAATCCTGGAAAAGTGCTATGGGCTTCCATCTCACCCATTTTAAATCTGTTTGTATAACACTTTATATTTAGTGTCTTGAGCCTAGTGTAATTGCACTGAAATTGTCAGAAGGTGTGGGTGATAGATGGACTGCCACCATTTAGTTTCCTATACACACTGATCCAAGGCCTTTAATTTACTTGCCAGTTCCTCTCTCTCTTGTCTTTGGACACACTGGGGATTAATAACAAAGAGGAACATCCTAAGCCTTCTTTACATGATGAATTTTGTGTGCATAGATGACATGTTAAAACAACAATATATGCAGATGCTACAAAAAAAAATTTTTAACTCTGGCTGAAGCTGAGGGGTTACCCAATCCAGCATCTGATTTCCTTCACAGCTCATTATATCACTAAGAGAATATTCAGGGTATAGGAAATGTCCTTCAAAGCTTGACTTACAGTACTTTCCATCTTTCAACTCAAAAGAGTTGACAAGGCATTATCCAGTTCCACTGGACCATTAGCTTAAAATTGAAATTATCTGTAGTATTCATACATGACATTGCAATTTTTTAAAAATTTTAATTCTGGTATAGTTAACATATAGTGTCATATTTGTTTCAGGTGTACAATACAGTGATTCATCAAATCTATAAATTACTCAGTGCTCATCATGATAAGTGTACTCTTAATCCTCTTCATCTATTTCACTCATCCCCCCACCTCTTCTATCAGTTATTCTCTATACTTAAGAGTCTGCTTTTTGGTTTGTCTATTTTTTTCCTTTATTTGTTTTGTTTCTTAAATGCCATATATAAGTGAAGCATACGGTACTTGTCTTTCTCTCACTGACTTACCTTGCTTAGCATAATACTCTCTAGAGCCATCCATGTTGTTGCAAATAGCAAAATTTCATTCTTTTTTATGGCTGAGTAATATTCCATTGTACACATATATATACCACCTCTTCCTTATTCATTGATCTATCAATGGACACTTGAGCTGCTTCCATAATTTGGCTATTGTAAATAATGTTGCAATAAACATAGGGGCGCATATCTTTTTGAATTAGTGTTTTTATTTTATTTTATTTTTTTAAGATTTTATTTATTTATTTGAGAGAGGGAGAGAACATGAGCAGGGGGGAGGGGCAGAGGGATAGGGAGAAGTAGACTCCCTGCTGAGCAGGGAGCCCAACTCGGGGCTCAATCCCAGGACTCCAGAATCATGACCTGAGCTGAAGGCAGATGCTTAACCAACCAAGCCACCCAGGTGCCCCAAGTGTTTTTATTTTCTTTCGGTAAATACCAGTAGTGAAATTACTGCATCATACTTTTAATTTTTTGAGGAACTTCCATACTGTTTTCCACAGTGGCTGCACCAGTTTGCATTCCCACAAACACTATATGAGGGTTCCTTTTTCTCCATATCCTCGCCAACACTTGTTACTTCTTGTGTTTTGGATTTTAGCCATTCTGACAGGTGTGAGGTGATATCTCATTGTGGTTTTAATTTGCATTTCCCTGATGATGAGTGATGTTGATCATCTTTCCATGTGTCTGTTGGCCATCTGGATGCCTTCTTTGGAGAAATGTCTGTTCATATCTTCTGCTCATCTTTAATCATATTATTTGTTTTTGGGGGGGGTGAGTTGTATATAAATTATTTATATATTTTGGATGTTAATCCTTTTTTGGATATGTCATTTGCAAATATCTTCTCCCACTCGGTAGGTTGTCTTTTACCTTTGTTGGCTGTTTCCTTCACTGTGCAAAAGCTTTTTATTTTGATGTAGTCCCAACAGTTTATTTTTGCTTGTTTCCCTTGCCACGGGAGACATATCTAGAAAGAATTTGCTATGGCCAATGTCACAGAAATTACTGCCAGTATTCTCTTCTATGATTTTTATGGTTCCACATTAGGTCTTTATTGTTCCACATTAGGTCTTTACTCCATTTTTAATTTATTTTTGTGTATAGTATGAGAAAGCGGTCCAGTTTCATTCTTTTGCATAGAGCTGTTCAGTTTTCACAACACCATTTGTTGAAGAGACTGTCTTTTCCCATTGCATATTTTTGCCTCCTTTTTCAAAGAATAATTGACCATATAATCATGTGTTTATTTCTAGGCTCTCTGTTCTGTTCCACTGATCTATGTGTCTATCTATGCGATCTATATGTTCCATTGACTTTGTGTCAGTACCATACTGTTTTGATTACTACAGCTTTGTAGACTATCTTGATATCTAGAACTGAGATACCTCCAGATTTCCAAGACTGCCTTGGCTATTTGGGGTCTTTTGTGGTTTCATACAAATTCTAAGATTATTTGTTTTAATTCTGTGAAAAATGCTGTTGATATTTTGATAGGGATTGTATTAAATCTGTAGATTGCTTTAGATAGTATAGACATTTTAACAATATTTGTTCTTTCAATCCATGAGCAAGGAATGTCTTTCCATTTCTTTGTGTCCTCTTTAATTTCTTTTATTAATGTTTTATAGTTTTCATGCTACAGGCTTTTCATCTCTTAGTTGTTTATTCCTAGGTATTTTATTGTTTTGGTGCAATGGTAATTAGGATTGCTTTCTTAATTTCTCTTTCTGCTGATTCATTATTAGCATATAGAAATGCACCAGATTTCTGTACATTGATTTTGTATCCTGTGACCTTACTGGATTCATTTATCAGCTCTAGTAGTTTTTTGGTGGAGTCTTTAGGGTTTTCTATATGTAGTATCATATCATCTGCAAACACTTGAAAGTTTTACTTCTTCCTTACCAATTTGGATGCCTTTTCTTTCTTTTTGTTTGAATGCTGTGGCTAGAACTTCCAGTACTATGTTGAATAAAAGTGGCAAGAGCAGACATCCTTTTCTTTTTCCTGATCTTAATGGAAAAGCTCTCAGTTTTTCACCATTGAGTATGAAGTTCACTGTGAGTTCTTCATATAAGGCCTTTATTTTTCATATAAGAGATATGTTCCCTCTAGACCTACTTTGTTAGGGCTTTTATCATGAATGGATGTTGTACTTTATCAAATACTTTTTCTGCATCTACTGAAATGATCATATGGTTTTTATCCTTTCTCTTGTTGCTGTGATATGTCACATTGATTGATTTCTGACTATTGAACCACCCTTGCATCCTAGGAATAAATACCACTTGAACATGGGGAATTATTTTTTTAATGTATTGTTGGATTCAGTTTACCAATATTTTGTTGAGGATTTTTGCACCTATGTTCATCAAAAGTACTGGCCTGTAGTTCTCTCTCTTTTTTTTTGTAGGGTCTTTATCTAGTTTTGATATCAAAGTAATGCTGGCCCCACAGAATGAATCTGGAAGTTTTACTTCCTTTTCTATTTGGAGTAGTTTGAGAAGAATAGGTATTAACTCCTCTTTAAATATTTGGTAGAATTTGCCTTTGAAGCCATCTGGTCCTGGACTTTTGTTTGTTGGAAGTTCTTTGATTATTGATTCAATTTCTTTGCTATCAGTCTGTTCAAATTTTTTATTTCTTCCTGTTTCAGTTTTGGGAATTTATATGGTTCTTGGAATTTATTCACTTCATCTAGGTTGTTCAATTTGTTGGCATATAATTTTTCATAATATTCTCTTACAACCCTTGTTTCTGTGGTGTTGACTATTGCTCCACCTACATTTCTGACTTTGAGTCCTTTCTCTCTCTCTTTTTAGAGAGAGAGAGAAAGAGATTGAGCAGCAGGGGAAGGGGCAGAAGGAGACGGAGAGAGAGAATCTTAAGTAGTCTCCATGCTTAGTGCAGAGCCCAGCACGAGGCTTGATCTCACAACCCTGAGATCATGACTTGAGGCAAAATTAAGAGTTGGATGATTAACCAACTAAGCCACCCAGGCACCCCAGAGTCCTCTCTCTCTTTTTTTGATGAGGTATGGCTAAAAGTTAATCATTTCTATTGATCTTTTCAAAGAACCAGCTCCTGGTTTCATTTTCTGTTCTATTAGGGTTGTTTTGTCTGTTTGTTGTTTAGTTTCTATTTTGTTTATTCTGCTCTAATCTTTATTATTTCCTTCCTTCTGCTGGTTTTGGGTTTTGATTGTTCTTCTTTTTCTAGTTCCTTTAGGTATAAGGTTAGGCTGTTTATTTGAGATCTTCCTTGCTTCTTGAGGTAGGCCTGGATTGCTATATAATTATCCCTCTTAAAACAGCTTTTGCTGTATCCCAAAGATTTTTGAACCATTGTGTTTTCATTTTCATTGGTCTCCATGTATTTTTTTTATTTCCTCTTTGATTTCTTGGTTGACCCATTCATTGTTTAGTTGCATGTCATTTAACTTCTGGGTATTTGCGTTCTTTCCAGATTTGTTCTTAGAGTTGACTTCTAGTTCATAGCATTGTGGGTCAGAAAAGATGCATGGTATGACTTCGAATTTTCTTAATTTGTTGAGATTTATTTTGTGGCCTAATATGTGACTAGTCTGGAGAATGTTCCATGTGCACTTGAAAATAATGTATATTCTGCTGTTTTAGAATGGAATGTTCTGAATGTATCTGTTAGCTCCACCCGGTCCTATGTATCATTCAAAGCCACTGTTGATTTTGTATCCCTCAATGTAAGTGGGTTGTTAAAGTTCCCTACTGTTATTGTAGTACTATCAATTACTTCCTTTATGTTTGTTATTAGCTGCTTTATGTATCTAAGTGCTCCCATGTTGAGTGCATAAATATTTACAGTTATTATATCTTCTGGTTGGATTTTTCCCTTTATGACTATATGGTGTCCTTCTTTTTCTCTTGTTACAGTCTTTGTTTTAAAGTCTATTTTATCTGATATAACTATTGCTACCCTGGCTTTCTTTCCACTTCCATTTGCATGGTAAATGCTTTTCCATCCCTTCACTTTCAATCTGCATTTGTCTTTAGGTCTGAAATGAGTCTTTTGTAGGCAGCATACAGATGGGTCTTGTTTTTTTATCTATTCCATCACCCCATGTCTTTTCATTGGAGCGTTTAGTCCATTTACATGCAAAGTAATTATTTGTAGGTATGTACTTATTGCCATTTTGTTACTTGTTTTATGGTTGTTTTTGTAGCTCTGCTCTGTTCCTTTCTTCTCTTGATCTCTTCTCTCATGATTTGCTGGCTTTCTTTAGTGACATATTTGGATTCCTTTCTCTTTATTTTTTGACATCTATTACTGGTTTTTGATTTATAGTTACCATTAGGTTTATATATAACATCTTATGCATAGAGCAGTCTATATTAAGTTGACGGTTGCTTAAATTTGAATCCATTCTTCACTCCCCCTGCCCATGTTTTAGGTATATGGTGTCATACTTTACATCCTTTTATTTTGTGAATCTCTTGACTGATTTTTATAGATATACTTAATTTTACTGCTTTTATGCTTCCTACTTCTCTTATTCCTGCTTATATTCTTTCCTTTCCACTCAGAGTCCCCTTTAACATTCTTGTAGGGCTGGTTTAATGTTCATGAATTCCTTTAACTTTTGTTTGTCTGGGAAACTCTCTCTCTCTCTAATCTGAATGAAAGTCTTACTGGATAGAGCATTCTTGGTTGTAGGTTTTTTTCTTTCAGTACTAAAAATATATCATGCCACTCCCTTTTGGCCTGCAAAGTTTCTGCTGAAAAATCAGCTGATAGCCTTATATAATTTCCCTTGTATGTAATTACTTTATTTTCTCTTGCTGCTTTTAAAATTCTCTCTTTAGGAGTTCCTGGGTGGCTCAGTCGGTTAAGCATCTGCTTTTGGCTCAGGTCATGATCTCAGGGTCCTAGGACTGAGCCCCACATGGGGCTCTCTATTTGGCAGGGAGTCTGCTTTTCCCTCTCACTCTCCCTCTGTGCTCTCTATCTCTCTCAAAAAATAAATAAAAATCTAAAAAAATATATTAAAAAAATCTCTCTTTATCACTGCTTTTTGACATTTTTATTACTATGTGTCTTGGTATGGACTTCCTTGGGTTGATTTTGTTGAGAGTTCTCTGTGCCTCCCAGATCTGGATTTGTTTCCTTCCCCATATTCAGGAAGTTTTCAGCTATTATTTCTTCAAATAAATTTTCTGCTCCCTTTTCTTGTTCTTCTCCTTCTGGAATCCCTATAATGCAAAAGCTATTACACTTGATGGTGTCAATGCGTTCCCTAAGACTATTCTCATTTTGTATAACTTTTTTCTCTCTCACCTGCTCAGCTTAATTACTTTCCATTAATCTATCCTCCAGGTTGTGGATTCATTCTTCTGCTTCATATAGTCTACTATTTATTCCATCTAGAGTATTTTTTATTTCATTTATTGTATTCTTCATCTCTGATTGGTTCTTTTTTATCTCATTGTTAAGGGTCTCACTGATATCCACTTTTTTCTCAAGTCCAGTGAATATGATAATTACTTTAAATTCTCTACCAGATATATTAATTATCTCCATTTTCCTTAGGTCTCTTCTGTGATTCTGACCTGCTCTTTTGTTTGGGACATATTGCTCAGTCTCCTCACTTTGTCTAAATTTCTGTGTCTGTTTCTGTGTTTGGAAAGTCAGCTATGTCTCCTGCTCTTGAAAGTAGTGGTCTTATGAAGAAGAGGTCCTGTAGTGCCCTGCAGTGCAATGTCCCCTGTTCACTATAACCTGACGCTTCAGAGGTGCCTACTATGTGTGTTGTATGTGCCCTATTGTTGTGGCTGAGCCACATTTGCTTTTAGTCCAGTTGTCTGAATGGCTCTCTTTGCTTGTTGTGGGCAGGGTTTGGTCCCTGTGTTGTTAGTGGTCCAGTCTGGGGTCACCCTGGGCTTGAGTTGAGTTAGACAAGGCATTTGCCAGAGACAGTAGCACCAAACTGTAGGGTGCTTTCCCTGTGTTGTCCCCTGAGTTTTCATTGATGTGTGGGACCTGAAGTTATACCCAATGTCTGCCCCCAGCCCACTCCTGGGGCCATCGTTGGAACGATGTGTGTGGTTATTTTCCCCTCTCCCTGGGGCAGGAGTCACTTTGGAGTGGTGCTGGCCTATCAGGGTTGCTTACACACTGCCAGGCTTGTGGCACCACTTTGGATGGGCCCTGGCCAAGGGTGTACTGGAGGGGGCAGGTCCACAGGAGAACATGGGGGCAGGGTATGTGATGCCAGCAAGGTCTGGCACTGATCTGTTGTGGGAGGGGGCCTGCAACCACCTGGGAGAACTCCTGCCCAGTCCATAATAGAGGGTGTGTTTCTCCCGGAGTGGATCATGCTATTAGCATTCAAGGTGGAGAGTATTTGTACTATGCTGGTTCCTGCAAGTGTCCATGTATCTAGGCTTGAGGGCAGCGGAGGGAAATGGCACCTACCAGCTCCTTTGTTCCTGGAGAAGTCCCCAAAGATCCCTGCCCCTCCAGCACATGCTCTGAGATTAGTGATAAATCTTCCTGCATACCCCAGGAATTTTTCTTTTTACTTAAAACCTTAAGATGGTTTCACTTTCCTTTGTGGCTTAGGCCTTTTTCAGACTATGCTGAAAAGTACAGAAGGGTAGAATATGCATAGCTATTAAGAACATGGCCTCTGGAACTAGACTACCTTGGTTTAAATTCTAGACCTGCTATTTACTGGCTCTGGAGTGTTAAGCCACTGACTTATGTTTCCATGCCTCAGTTTGCCTTCTGTCAAATTAGGATAACAACCTACCTACTTGTAAGTTTGTTGTGAAGAGTTAATATATATAAGGTCCATATGTAATGTATGTGAAGTCCTTAAAGAGTGCCTGACATGCAGTATGCTTCTTTGTTTCTAATAGAGCTAGCTTTTTCATGAGGCTACTTACTTAAATCTCACAGGTTATATGATTTTGTATCTTTCTGGCCACAACTCAATTTTTGGCCAGTTGTCAGAAAATTGAATTTCTTGTCACTGAGGAGGTGAAGAGGACTTAGAGCTTTGATAATTTCAGCCATACCTATGTAACCCAGGTATCATCTGAATTCACACTGCCTTTAAGTTTAAATAAAATTAGAATGACTATTCATTAGCCCAAGTGCTATGTGAAATCCAATGACTTCTGCTAATTCTCACTGACAGTTCCAAATCTCTGATTTTTATGCCTCAGTTTCTATAGCTTTTCTCTTCTTCCTACTCTATACCAAACCAAATGTGGGACTCAGCCTAATTTCCTTGATTACTCCTTCTCCAAACTACGTAGTCAAGGTACGTTTCTGTAGCAGCCTTGAATGAAGGTTTGGGCTCATAGTGGTGGGTACAATATATTATTGTATTCAGTGAACCATGTCTCCTAGAGTTGTATAGTAAGGGGGTTTACATAAGCAACACAAACAATTTCAACTAGAATATTAGTCATACGTATTCTTGGGCATTATTAACCACCCCAAAGCTGGAATTTCCCACTTCCTTTAGAGCCTGAGGCTTTCTGCCATGTGGTTTGGCAGCTTCTCCTTCCAACATAGTCACCTTCATCTACTTTCTTCCTTGTTCTCTGTTTTTGCTCACCTACAGCCAGAAATCCCTATTTATTTCTTATTCATGCTTTCCCTGGAGGCATCACCTTTCCACCCGACAAAGCAGTTTATGAAGGTATTTTTCTAAATAAGGAAGTTCCCTTCCCAACAGAAATTCTGATGTCAGTTAATAAAATATTATTTTCTCTGTTATATTTACATAATGTGTTTTTATCACCAAAATAATATGGATTCAAATATACTTAATTTAATCTATTTCACAAATATTTATTGAGCTCTGGTAGGGGTTTTGGGGAGACCCAAAGTTACTCAATCATGGATCCTGCCCTGGAGAGATGTAGCTCTTTCTAGCCATAACAAATACATGGACAAAGTGATAAAGGATGTAAGAGAAGTCCTGAGGAAATGGTACGAGGGTTTAGATTTAGATGAACTCTACTTAAAAGGGCTCAGAGAAATGTTTTCAAGAATTACTAATTCCATGTTCAACTTTAAAATGGTTGGTTATAAGTCAGTGAAACCAGAAAGACTATCTAGCAATACAAGAGAGAGTAAGGGTTATGTCTCTCTCAGGGACTATAAAAATTGTTACAATCTTCAGCTTTACACTCAGAGTAGTATCAGATAGTTTATAAAGAACTGAAGATTTGCTGTCTATAAATTCCATGTAATTCCTATGCCATTCTAAGCATGTAACTAAGGCAAAATAATGATGACCATTTAGGCAAAATGTGTATATTAAGAAAAAAGACAAATATACATGCAAGGAAGTTGTTAACTTAAAAAAATGATAAAATTGTAAAATACAAAAATGTATGATTAAGTTTTATATTTGATTACATAATTTGATTTTTCATTATTTTGGCAGAAGAATGATCAAAATGAAATGATTCTGCTAAATTAAAAGGACACCAAGAGGGGGAAAACAACTCTCTCTATAATCAACTTTAAGTAGAGAACAATGGCCTGTGATTATAGGGAAGAAAAGATGGAGCCACGTGAAGCACGGCTAAAGCAAATTAGGTCATTAATCTTCTGACTGGTAAAACAAACAATATAGCTAAGTGAGTTATCTATCTAGCTTGGTATCACTAATGGTAACAATTCTATATAGATGTCATAAAAGAAGACTGAAATACCGAATTCATTTTTCTCCTGTTATAGGTTATTGACTTTTAGGATCTCCACTTAGATGGAGAAGATTTCAGAGATACAAGGGATTTTTGAGGTAAATTTTTCACTAAGAACAGGTATCTCTGTTACTATAACAACTCTGATAATAAATTAGCATAAATTCTTTCAACATTAAGTGTTTATTTAGTGCTGGATTTTAGGGAACCAGATGATCACCACCCTCCTAGAGCTCATTGTTTAGGAAAGGGAAGCCTACTTTAAGACTATGCAGTCCCATTTCTTTTTTGAATGACTTTAAATATTGGAATTTCTTTTCTTTTATTGAACTAAAATCTGTCTCCTTAAAACCTTTATCCAAGTTATGCCTTCTGGAACCATGAAAAATAAATTGAATCTGTCTTAAACCTTATCCTACAGGCAGAAGAGGCCTTTGAAAAATTACTTCATCAAAGTCACTGAAAAAACGTTAATAGGACAGGGCCAAATATATGATCCTGCAGCCTACCGTTAGAAAATTCCTTCTTAGTTGACATCGTTTTCCACATACTAATCAAATTTTTTACAGAAACATGTTCATTGGTGATTTAAAAAAAAACTGAAATATATAACAAAGAAAAGTTAAGAAAATGGCAATTTCATGCATTAAACAAGTATCTGATTTTTTTTTAAAGATTTTATTTATTTATTTGACAGAGAGAGACACAGCAAGAGAGAGAGGGAACACAAGCTGGGGGAGTAGAAGAGGGAGAAGCAGGCTCCCCGCAGAGCAAGGAGCCCGATGTGGGACTTGATCCCAGGACCCTGGGATCATGACCTGAGCCGAAGGCAGTTGCTTAACCGACTGAGCCACCCAGGTGCCCCAAATATCTGATTTTTATTTAACTGATGTTTATATAAGAGTATGTAATAATATAGGGACTTTCACAGAATATTAAGTGGAAGAAAAACTTTGAGAGACCAACTAGTAGCATATTGAACACATGAGTTTATCTTTAATTCCCTCACAAAATCCCACTACAATGCCAGTAATTTTTTATAGTCATAAAATCAAAAGGACAAAACATATGGAAAAGAAGATAGCCAACAAGAGGTGATTAAAATAAAATTTTGAATTTGAAAAGTAACCAACATAGCAGAACAAAAAAAATATGGCTGACAGAGCCAAAACATTAGCTGATTTATACCATACAATCCCAGAAAGATTCTATTACTGGAGATAGGACTAAAGTACAGGTAAGACTAAAACACAAGAATTAACTGGACTCTATATATACATGTATACATACTTACTTTTATTTGCCTTTATTTAAAAAGAGGATATGATAAACCAAAAAAGAGAAAAGTAGAGAAATACCTTCAAAATTCTAAAGGAGAAATATTCCCTACCTAGACATCTATGCCTGGAAACTATCAATCAAGAGTAAAGGCAAAACAAGGACATTTTCAGACATATAAGTCTCAAAAAGTATACTTTGATGAATTACTTCTCAGGAAGCCATGAAACCATGTGTTCCACCAAAACAAGGGAATAAACCTACAAATAGGGAAATATGAAATCCAGAGAAAAGGGGAACCAAGTCAGGAGAAAGGTAAAGGTAATCCTTAGGATGACTGTGAAGGGAAGAAAAGCCCAGGAAGCCAGCTGAGCAGCGGGCTCAGAGAATAACTTATCCACACTGGAGCATAAGATCAGATGGCTCCAGAATTACCACCAAGATATGTCACCCAAATCTGTCACCAAGAAAACAATGAAACTGAGGGATTGGTTTATGCGTTTGAATGATTAATAAGCAATTTATTTAATGACAAGTACATTAAAAACAAAACAAAAAAGTTATTCACTAAAACAAAAAGTTTTAGAAGAAAGAAAATAAAACTATAGTATACTCAAGAGCTGGATTAGAAATGTTTATACAATCATCATAATGACATAGACACTAAATATTTATTTATTAAAAAACTATGTGGGGTGCCTGGATGGCACAGTCGGTTAAGTGTCCAGCTCTTGGTTTCAGCTCAGGTTGTGATCTCAGGGTCATAAGATTGAGCCCCGTGTCAGGTTCTGCCCTGAGCACAGAGTCTGCTTAAGACTCTCTCAAAAAAAAAAAAAAAAAAAAAAAAAAAAAAAAAAAAAAA
>NC_058403.1:83984564-84001747 GCF_002201575.2 Neomonachus schauinslandi | reverse complement strand
AAAAAAAAAAAAAAAAAAAAAAAAAAAAAAAAAAAAAAACTCTCTCTCCTTTTGGGTGTTGAGTTTGAACAGACATTTTTCCAAAGAAGACATCCAAATGGCCAAGAAACACATGAAAAGGTGCTCAACATTGCTTGGCATCAGGGAAATCCAAATCAAAACCTCAATGAGATACCACCTCACACCAGTAAGAATGGCTAAAATTAACAAGTCAGGAAATGACAGATGTTGGCGAGGATGCAGAGAAAGGGGAACCCTCCTACACTGTTGGTGGGAATGCAAGCTGAGGCAGCCACTGTGGAAAACAGTATGGAAGTTCCTCAAAAAGTTGAAAATAGAGCTACTGTATGATCCAGCAATTGCACTACTGGGTATTTACCCCAAAGATACAAATGTAGGGATCTGAAGGGGTACGTGCACCCCAGTGTTTATAAAGCACCGTCCACAATAGTCAAACTATGGAAAGAGCCATGATCCATCAACAGATGAATGGATAAAGAAGATGTGGTATATATATACAATGGAATATTATGCAGACATCAAAAAAACTGAAATCTTGCCATTTGCAACGACATGGATGGAACTAGAGGGTATTATGTTAAGCGAAATAAGTCAATCAGAGAAAGACATGTATCATATGATCTCACTGATATGAGGAGTTCTTAATGTCAAGAAACAAACTGAGTGTTGCTGGAGTGTGGGGGGGGTGGGAGGGATGGGGTGGCTGGGTGATAGACATTGGGGAGGGTATGTGCTATGGTGAGTGGCTGTGAATTGTGTAAGACTGATGAATCACAGACTTGTACCTCTGAAACAAATAATACATTCTATGTTGAAAAAAAAAAGAGAGAGAGAGAGAGAAAGAAGAAAGTAGGAAGGGAAAAAGGAAGTGGGGGAAATCGGAGGGGGAGACAAACCATGAGACTATGGACTCTGAGAAACAAACTGAGGGTTCTAGAGGGGAGAGGGGGTGGAGGGATGGGTTAGCCTGGTGATGGGTATTAAAGAGGGCACGTATTGAATGGAGCACCGGGTATTATATGCAAACACTGAATCATGGAACACTACATCAAAAACTAATGATGTAGGGGCGCCTGGGTGGCTCAGTCATTAAGCGTCTGCCTTCGGCTCAGGTCATGATCCCAGGGTCCTGGGATCGAGCCCCGCATCGGGCTCCCTGCTCCGCGGGAAGCCTGCTTCTCCCTCTCCCACTCCCCCTGCTTGTGTTCCCTCTCTCGCTGTCTCTCTCTCTGTCAAATAAATAAAAAAAACTTAAAAAAAAAAAAACTAATGATGTAATGTATGGTGATTAACATAACATAATAAAATAAAATTAAAAAAAAAAGATTCTCTCTCCCTCTGCCTCTGCCCCTCCCCTCTGAGCTCTCTCTCTCTAAAATAGATAAATAAATCTTGGAAAAAAAACTGTGGTATAATAACATGGGAGAAAACAAGGTGGATGTGGGTCTATGTATAAATGGAGGGTGGGATAAGGGGTAGTGTTGGAACAAGACAGCAAATTCTCATCTTGAGTAAGGAACAGGTGAGGGTAGGTAGGGAAAAACATGGAGAGGACTATGTGACTAGGCTCACACAGGGGGCTACATAACCAGGCTCACAGAAATCCCAGATGTGGAGAAATGTTATAGCAAGATATTAACCAGAGTGAAGGGAACATAACAAACCCACCTTGTTTGTTCTAAATATAGATAAGATACTTTCACAATATTTATAAATTCACCTTATTTATGTTAAATGTTATAGACAAGATATTTACCAAGTTCCCCAGTCAGTTTTCTATAAGAGACCAACCATAAAAACTCTCAGTGGCAACCCATTCCGGACCCCTCTCACTCTAGAGAGCTTTTTTCTATTCTGTTCTCACCTTCACTTAATAAACGTTCACTTCACTTCACCCTTTTGTGTCTGCAAGATTCATTCTTTGTGAGACAAGAACCCTGCAACCCTGTGACAATCTCTCACAATAAAGTCAATAAATCTTAAAAGTCACATCATCACAGTAAAAGTCTGTTATTTATAAATACAAAAGTAAGTTCACTCCCCCAAAAAGAAACAGTTCAAAAGTAGTTGCTTCTAGGATTGAAAAGAATAGGTCAAGAGACTGTTAACTTCCATTATGAGCCTTGAAGAACTATTTGATAAAATGTTTTAAAACAAATGATATTTGTATGTTTTTTTGATTTAATAAAAATTAAATCTAAAAATGACCTCTAGGGGCACCTGGGTGGCTCAGTTGGTTAAATTCTGCCTTAGGCTCAGGTCATAATCCCGGGGTCCTGGGATTGATTCCAGTGACAAAGCTCCCTGCTCAGCGGGGAGTCTGCTTCTCCCTCTCTCTCTCTCTCTCTCTCAAATAAATAATCTTTAAAAATAAAATAATTAATTAAATAAATGTGACCTCTAAATATAGTATGCAAAAGTACCAAAAGTAAGGGCAAGAAATATACACAAATGTCAATGAAGTTTATATGTAGATTATTTGTTCTGTTACACTTCTGGGTGATTCAAACTTTCTTTAATGAACATATACTACTAATATAATGAAAAAATTTAAATAAAAAGGAACAAAGTTGAGTGTAACTTGTTCTTTGAACACTGATGTTTCATAATATTTAACACATTATTTCTATGTACATAAAAATCTACTCTTCAGTTTCTCTTCCAGAATTCTTTTAGAAATTGCTGTTAAATTCATTATTCTATTCCTAAAAACGCAGTTCCCCTACCCATGTCTAACACACACACATATACATACCCTTTCCACAATTGAAACAGCTGCTATCTATCTCTGCATCCTGTCCATCCCCATTCTGCAGGGCCCTTCAAAATCACAAATTGGCCTGCGACCATAATCACAAGTTCTTTCATACCCTGAGATTCAGTTTAATTAAGACTAAATATTTGAATTTAAAACAACTTAGCACTTTCTTATTTATCTTTTCATAGTAGTCTGGAGTTTAGACTATATTTTCCACTCTGAAGAGTACTTTTTATGGGAAGAGGTAAAAAATCAGTGCATACTTATGTATTTTTACTGTGATTATTTAAACTTCTGTGAGGTTTGAATTTTTTTCTTTAAATTCCGTATAGATTATTAGCAAAAGTCTGTTTATGAAAAGGGAAAATTTCATTTTAAAAAAGTTCATCTTATGTAAGACCTTAAAATATCAAATACTTCTAAACTGTCGTTCATATGTACTCCTTTATTCCTCCTCCCATCACCATTGTCTGAGCTCAGACTCTCATCAGCGTTCCTCTGGATTACTTCAAGTAACCTTAAAACTATTTCCTGGATGCTAAGATTTCCAAACTATTATCTGTGCTTGGAACCCTGCTTTGTGCTTTCCTGCTTTCTGTACCTTCCTTATGCTGCTCAAAGTGTCCTAATGCTTGAAATCCTCTTCCCTATTCCCATATCTGTAACTCAAAGTACTAGATCATTTCTCATGGTCCAGCTCAAGTTCCAACTCCATGAACCATACCCAACTTTTGTTGCTTGGAATTAGTCTTGCTCTTTAGCTATTTTCCCTCTAAAAATTTTTTGTAGCTCTATTATTATTCCTATCTCAATCTATTTCAAATTACATATCATCTTTGAGTCAGCCAAAACATCTAGCATAGGACTTTATTCATAGCAGAGGCACAATCAATGTTGGGTTAAATTTTAGCTCAAATGGACAAAGGTGGATCAAGTAAAAAATATCTGATAATACCAAAAATGAGACCTAGAAGAAGACTGCTTACTTTGCAACCATTGTAACTCTAATCTTTTCATTAAAATTTCTTTATTTTGCGGGAAGAGGGTACCTGGGTGGCTCAGTCAGTTAAGCGTCTGCCTTCAGCTCAGGTCATGATCTCAGGGTCCTGGGATTGAGCCCCGAGTAGGGCTCCCTGCTCAGTGGGGATTCTCCCTCTCCCTGCCGCTGGCCCCTGCTTGTGCTCGCTCTCGCTCAAATAAATAAAATCTTGAAAAAAAATTCTTTATTTTTAAATTTACTTATCTCATAGGTATTTGGCAATTGTTTAAATTTCAAGATCTACTTATTAGAGAGATGTTAGTTCACACGCACACATTTATCTTTTCTTTGACTCATTTTTGCTTCATATGGGAAATCTATTTTTCTGTTATCTAGATGAAAGAAAATTAGTCTGTCCACTTAGGTGAATAATGCCTTAGATAAAGGACAAGTCAATGTGTGGATAGCTGTAAAATTCCACCGTTGCACTCCATTTCCTCATAGAGCATTGTAGGGAAATGAATGGAAATTAGCTCAAAGGGCTCCAACGCTTTATCATATTTTTGGCATTTAATAAAAACAGATAAAAAGGAGAGCAAGCCACATTTTGAACTTCAGGTTATTTTTTCACAACTGACCGGAACTCTGCACCAAAAGTATCAATAAATAAAAAAGTTTAGAACCAAGAATATCAATAATGATCCCATAATTCAAATTTTTAAAGTTGGGTTTCCTACAGTAATCTCTTTGACATCAGCCTCAGCAACTACTTTCTAGATGTGTCTCTACAGGCAAGGAAAGAAAAGCAAAAATAAACTATTGGGACTACATCAAAAATAAAATTTACATAATAAAGGACATAATCAACAAAACAAAAAGGCAAAGTACAGAATGGGAAAAGATATCTGGAAATGATATAGCTGACAAGAGGGTAATATCCAAAATACATAAAGAATTTATACAACTCAACATCAAAAAAAAAATGAATAATCCAATTTTAAAAATGAGCAGATGAACTAGATGGAAATTTTTCCAAAGAAGATATACAGATGGCCAACAGACACATGAAAAAGATGCTCAACATAACTCATCATCAGGGAAATGCAAATCAAAACCACAATGAGAGATCATCTCACACTAGTCATTAACGGATAGTATCAAAAAAACAAGAAATACCAAGTGCTGGTGAGGATGTAGAGAAAAAGGAACCCTCCCTCACTGCTGGTGGGAATGTACAGTAAACACTACTGGGTGTTCACCCCCAAAAAATGAGAACACCAATTCAAAAAAGATACATGCACCCCTATGTTTACTGCAGCATTATTTACAATAGCCAAGATACAGAAGCAACCTAAGTGTCAACCAACTGATGAATGGATAAAGAAAATGTGGTATATTTATACTATATGATGAAATATTATTTAGCTATAAAAAAGAACGAGAGCTTGCCATTTGCAACAACATGGATGGATTTAGATGGTATTATGCTAAGTGAAATAAGTCAGAAAAAGACAGGGGTACCTGGGTGGCTCAGTCGGTTAAGTGTCTGCCTTTGGCTCAGCTCATGATCCCAGTGTCCTGAGATTGAGTCCCGTGTTGGTCTCCCTGCTCAGTGGGGAGTCTGCTTCTCCCTCTCCCTCTGCTCCTCCCCCTGCTCATGCTCTCTCTCTCTCAAATAAATAAAATCTTTAAAAAAAAAAAGTTCGAAAAAGACAAATACCTTATGATTTCACTTATACATGGAAACTAAAAAACAAAACAAATGAATAAACAAAAGCAAAAACAGACCCATAAATACAGAGAACAAACTGATGGTTGCCAGAGGGGTAGGGATGGAGGGATGGGGAATGCATGAAGGGGGGTGGGAGAGGTACAAGATTCCAGCTATGGAATGAATAAGTCACAGGGATAAATGTACAGCATAACAGAATATAGTCAATAGTAATGTAATAGTGTTGTATGGTGACAAATTGTAGCTATACTTGTGGTGAGCACAGCATAACATATAGAGTTGTCAAATCACTGTTGTTCACCTGAAACTAATGTAACATTGTATGCCAACTATACGTCAATTTAAAAAAAAAACAAAATTAAAATTAAAAAAAAATTAAGTTGACCTTCCTAAACCTCCAGTGTAAAGGCCCTGTTTTCACTTGATGAATTGCTATAAAGATGCAATATTTGTGTCACAGACTTTAGTCCACTAAAAATTTTACATATGGAGTTAACAAAATTTAAGAAGTTTCCTGTAAGAGCCTAATTCAACTTAGATGTAGGTAAATTGTATTCTTTCATTTCCTTATTTATAGTATTTCTCCAAATGCTTGGGATAAAATCGGTGCAGAACATCCTCAGTTCATTAATACATTCTGTATCAGCCAGGGTTCTCTAAAGAAACAAATAAGATAATATAGATATAAATACAGATAGATAGAGATTTATTTTAACCCCCATATGATTGTGGGAACTAGCAAGGCTGAAATCTGTAGGGCAGGGGGGTCAGCTGGAGACTCAGACAAGAGTTAAAGCTGCAGGGGAGCCTGGGTGGCTCATTCAGTTAGGCAGCTACCTTCGGCTTGGGTCGTGATCCCAGGGTCCTGGGATCAAGTCCCATACTGGGCTCCTTGCTCGGTGGGGAGCCTGCTTCTCCCTTTCCCTCTGCCTGCTGCTCCCCCTGCTTGTGCTCGGGTGTGCTCTCTCTCTCAAATAAATAAAATCTTAAAAAAAAAAGAAAGTTACAGTGTTGAGTCTGAAATTTGTAGGGCAGGCCAGCAGACTAGAAATTCAAGTAGGATTTCTGTTATAGTCTTTAGGTAGAATACCTTCTTCTCCAGAAGACTTCTAATTTTGCTCTTAAGACCTTTAGTTGATTGGATGAGGCCCATGGACATTATGGAAGGGAATCCACTTTACTGAAAGTCAGCTGATTATAAATGTTAGTCACATTACTAAATACCTTCACAGCAACATCTAGACTAGTATTTGACCAAGCCACTGGGGACTTCAGCCTAGCGAAACTGGCACATTAAGTTAACCATCACACATTCGGTCATTAAATATTTACTGAGCATCTCTGAAGGGCCTAACACTACTCCAGACACAGACAGACCATACCCTCAAGGCCATTGCATTATCATATGGGAGACAAGCAAGCAAATCAACAATTATGTATCAGTGTGAAGTACTATGCTGAGGAGGCTAGATTAAGAGCATCAAATTCAGCCACAGTGATTTTGAGAACCATTAGAAGAAAAGTAATGATTGAACCAAATTTTGAAGGAAGAATAAGAGTTACTGAGCTAGTCAGGAGAAAGAGTAAAGACAAAGTCATATACAAAAGTGATCTGCATGAAAAAAAAGATGCAGATGCATTTGATTTGTCTAGAGCAAAGGATGCAGATGCCACTAAGGCAGAAAATTGAGCTGAGTAAGTGGTCAGATGCCACAACACAAAGGGCTTTATGTGCCAAGCTATGGCATCTGAACCATATCCTGAAGTCTATGAGAATTCATCCAAAAAGAGTTATACAATCAAATCAGCAGATCAGAAATATAACCTTGACTGAGATGGGGCTGGGGCCAGAGTTGGGAGAGTGAGGTGGAACTGAAAGCAGAAACCAGTTTGGAGAATGATAATACATAGCTGAGAAACTGTGAAGACCTGTAGCAGTGGAGTGAAAAGGAGTAAGGAGATCAAAAGATTTTAGGAGGTAGAATAAATAGGATTTAGTGACTGATTGATGAGGGCTGAGAGAGATGGAGACATGTGAGATAATTTCAGATTTTGGAGTTACATAAATATGAGTATGAGGGTGCCATATCATAAATCTTGGTTAAAGAGGTCAAGCATGATGAGAAAGGTGGAATAAGGTAAAAGGAAAAAATAAAGTGAAAAATACTCAAGCAACAACTATTACATCTTTCTGCATTAAGAGCAGATGGTGAAAATGATTTCATAGATTTCTTCCTAATCCTCTAAATTTCCTTATACACGGACAAACTATGCTTTGTGCAGAACAAAATAGGTTTCTTAAGTAACTCTTTAGGGTACATTTGGTACTTAAGAATTTACTTGCGGGTGCCTCGGTGGCTCAGTTGGTTAAGCATCTGCTTTCAGCTCAGCTCATGATCCCAGAGTCCTGGGATCAAGCCCCACATCAGGCTCTGTGCTCAGCATGGAGTCTGCTTCTCCCTCTCCCTCTGCCCCAACCCCATCTTGCTTATTCTCGCACACACTCTCTCTCTCATAAATAAAATCTTAAAAAAAAAAAAAGAATGTACTTGCCAAAGAAATTACTCCGCTAAAATTATTTTTGCCTCCTTAGAAAAATGTACAAAACTAAAATTCTGAATGGATTAGGTGATAAATAGGACAACTGTTAGCTTCCTGCCCAGAAATTTCCCTCTGATAATTAAACAACAACAACAACAAAAATACATAGTGAAATATATCACAAATATACAGAATCTTAAAGAAACAGATTGTTAGCTGTATTAAAAAACATAAACAATGTGTCCACTTACAATTGGAGCAGAAATAAGTTAATACTGTAGAGGTAAACAGAGGTAGAAGTAAAACAAGCATTTCTCAAGGGAAGGATAAACATCTGGTCTTCCGGGCATGTGTATTCCTACTGCTGAGATGCATGAATAAAGCTATTAAATCTGATGCAATTAACAATTTAAATTCAAACTCCTTTTCCTTTCATTACAGATGCCTTACCAGGTCACATACTTAAAATCTGGCTTCTGAAGTAAATATCTATTTTTAGTCTGTCCCATACCCATCTCTTTTTCGGCATAGAACACTCCACATTCCTGAAATCCTTTCTCTTCTTCAGGGAACTGTTCCTTCTCTTTTTCCAGCAATATAACACAGCACCCGCCATGCTCTTAAAAACTCAGCCCTTAGTTACAGTAGAAAACAATGGAAAACTGAGCCAATGAATGGAGAAGAAGAGTCCTGATGACATCAGTTGAGCCTTAGGGTCAAACTGTATTTGAAAGCCAGCCATACTTCCTAGACCTTTTAGTCACATTAAGTATTAAATTTTGTATTTTGCTTATGCCACTTTGAGTTTCATTTTTTGGAACTTGCAACCTAGAGTCCTTATACTATACACCATTATATTATCAATAGGGGATATACCCTATCTCTAAGCTACCCGTGAACTTGAAGCTCTACACATGATGAGTTTCTGGCCTTATCAAAAATTAACTGAAACACCAAAACCACAATACCAATATAAGACTCCGGTTAATAAAGCAATCAAGGGGCGCCTGGGTGGCTCAGTTGGTTGGGCGACTGCCTTCGGCTCAGGTCATGATCCTGGAGTGCTGGGATCGAATCCTGCGTCGGGCTCCCTGCTCGGCGGGGAGTCTGCTTCTCCCTCTGACCCTCCTCCCTCTCATGCTCTCTGTCTCTCATTCTCTCTCTCTCAAATAAATAAATAAAATCTTTAAAAAAAAAAAAGCAATCAAGTCTGACCTTCAAGTCCATAAAAATCTATAAATAGCCAACTGAAAAGAACACACTCTTCTCAAATTATGCTCTTTTTTTTAATTGCAAGGTGGAAGAAGTAGAGAAAATTTTTATCTATATCATTTTCCAAGTTAGAAAAAATGGAAGTGATTATTTTATCTTAATTCATATAATGATTACTGGAGTTTAGCTTCCATAGAAACTCAAGAACATTGCAGCTCCCTCCCCCGTGAGAGATTCCCCCCCACTTTTTTTAATTTAAGAAAATTACTCCAATGTCTCATTATTGCATTACTAAAGCATTCATAAATTCAAGTCAGAGACAGAGTAGATGATCTCCAAAAGCAGAATAAAATAAACTAAATAAAATTTAGCTTAATTATGAATTAAAATGTGCTTATGAAGGCACAGCTCAAAAACAAAATGAATTATGTATGAAATTGAGTTATGTTACTGCTTTGATATCAAAGCCAAAATGTCTTACAGAGTCCACATGTAGGGAGTTGTTAGTAAATGCAGTAAGACAAGTTTGATTATTTTTGACAATGATTATATTTTAAAATTTATCATAATTTTTATGAAAAGTTTTATCCAATGGCAAATATTTGTTTTCCCCTTTCCTATTATATTTTGACAACTAAATCAATGACTATATAAATCTGATTATTTGAGATCACATATCATAATTTCAAATCAATATTCTATAAACCTTGGGTAACAGAAAGTCTTTATACCCCTACACAATCTTACTTACACATAATAAAAAATAATAATAAATAATGATGTCCTCCTCAAATATTACACCATGTACTACACAACTTCATTACAGTAGGTGCAGAAGGAATTTGGAGAGGAGTCTCCAGTAAAAATAATGTGTCTATATAATCTTCCTTAGTCAAGGTCAGGAGACATAGCATTTGAACTGTGTTATAACATATCATCAAGCAACAATAATGGGTAAATGTGTTCTAAACAGAGGGAGCACAATGGTTCTCAATATGGAGAAGGGGGTATTCCCTGAGAGGACATTAGATAATGGCTGGAGACATTTTGTTTCTCAAATTGGCCTATAGTGGGTAGAGGACAGTGGTACTGCTAAACATCCTATAATGCAGAGGATGCCCCACAAAAAGGAATTTCCTGGGCCAAAATGTCAATAGTGTCAAAGCTGACAAACCCTGAGCTAGGGAAATGAGCAAAAGAAATGAATTAATGTGTTTTAAAAATAGTACATTAATTATCTATTAATTACCTATTAGTTATCTACAAACGACCACAAATTTAGCAGCTCAAATAACACACATTTATTATCTCTATGGATTTCTGTGGGTCAGAAATTTGGGGACAGATTATCTAAGTCCTCTGCTTCGGGTCTCTCAGCAGGCTGCAATCAAAATGTTGGCCAGAGTTGAGGTCTCATCTGAAGGCTTGACTGGGAAGGATTTGATGCCAAGCTAACATAATAACTGGAAGAATTCAGTTTCTTGCAGATTCTCAGATTGAGCTCCTCAGTTTCTGGCTGGCTGTAAGCCAAAGGCTGCACTCAGTTCCTTGCTATATGGGCCTCTCCATGGGGCAGCTCCCAATATGGCAGCTTGTTTCATCACAGCCAGCAAGGGAGACAGTCTGTTAGCAAGACTATCTCTAACACAATGATGAAAAAAATAGGTACTCAATAATTAGTTGTTGAATTAAGATGAAATAAACATCATATATTTGAGTGATTGATTAAGCATCTTATTTTTCTGAGAAATTACTAAATATTCTGAAGTCTCCATTGATATAGATATAGATGATATAGATATAGGTATAGGTATATGGCACAGAGATATGGCTGAAGGCTCTTGACAAAATAAACTACAGTTAACAAAATATTAAATATATAATCATCATGAACTTTAGAAAAAGGCACATTAAAACCAAATCAAAAGGACAATGAGAAAAGAGATCCAATATCCATTCAAGGACTTCTGTGTACTAAGTAATTTTCAGACATTATTTTTAGCAAATGCTCATAAAACTTAAAGAACTCTTATAACTCAACAATAAGACAAATAACCCAATTTTTTAAATGAATAAAGGATTTAAATAAACTTTTCTCCACAGTAAATATACAAATAGTCAATAAACACATGAAAATATACCAAACATCATTAGTCATTAGAGAAATATAAATTAAGGCCACAATGTGATACCATTTTATACTCAGTAGTTATACTAATAAAAAAATAAAATGGAAAATAACAAGTTTTGACAAGTACTAGAGAAATTAGAACTCTCATACATTGCTGATGTGAAGGTAAAATTAGGACTCTCATATATTGTTGGTGCAGCCACTGGGGAAAACAGTTTGGTACTACCTCTAAAACTTAAATATTAAGTTACCATTTAAGCCAACAACTCCTCTCCTAGACCTAAGAGTACTGAAAACATATGTTCACACCAAAACTTGTACACATATGTTCATAGCAACATTATTCATAATAGCTAAAAAGTGAAACAACCCACATGCCCATTGAGTGGTAAATAAATAAAATGTGACATAGCCATAAATGGAATATTATTCAGCAATTAAATAAAATGAAGCTCTGATATATGCTATAAGAATGAATCTTGAAATATTATGCTAAGTACAAGAAGCCATTTATATGAAATGACCAGAATAGGCAAATCTATGGAAAAGACAGATTAATGGTTGTCTAGTGTTGAGGGGTTGGAAAAAATGTGGAATAACAGCTGATGGGTACAGGGTTTCATTTTTTTTAAAGATGTATTTATTTATTTGAGAGAGAGCATGTGCACGCTCACAAGCAAGTGCATGGGGGGTGAGGCGGGTAGAGAGGGGGTGGGAGGGGCAGAGGAAGAGGGAGAAACCCTAGCAGATGCCACACTGAGTGCAGAGCCCAACTCAATGCTGGGCTGGATTCTACCATCCTGAGATCGTGACATGAGCCAAAACCAAGAGTCGGAAGCTCAAGCCACCACATCATCCAGGCGCCCCTAGATACAGGGTTTCTTTCAGCAGGGGTAACAAAATGTTCTAAAAATAGATTATTGTTATGATGGAGTAACCCTGTAAATCTGCTTAAAAAAAAAAAAACCCTTGGTGAACTGTATGTAATGTTAAATGAAAATGAACTTTTGGGACTTCATCAAGATAAAAAGCTTCTGCACAGCAAAGGAAACAGTCAACAAAACAAAGAGGCAACCCATGGAATGGGAGAAGATATTTGCAAATGACACTACAGATAAAGGGCTGGTATCCAAGATCTATAAAGAACTTCTCAAACTCAACACCCAAAAAAAACAAATAATCAAGTTGAAAAATGGGCAGAAGACATGAACAGACACTTCTCCAAAGAAGGCATACAAATGGCTAACAGACACATGAAAAAATGTTCAACATCATTAGCCATCAGGGAAATTCAAATCAAAACCACACTGAGATACCACCTTACACCAGTTAGAATGACAAAAACTGACAAGGCCAGAAACAACAAATGTTGGAGAGGTTGTAGAGAAAGGGGAACCTTCTTACACTGTTAGTGGGAATGCAAGTTGGTACAGCCACCTTGGAAAACAGTATGGAGGTTCCTCAGAAAGTTAAAAATAGAGCTACCCTATGACCCAGTAATTGCACTACTGGGTATTTACCCCAAAGACACCGATGTAGTGAAAATAAGGGGCACATGCACCCCAATGTTCATAGCAGCAATGTCCATAATAGCCAAACTGTGGAAGGAGCTGAGATGCCTTTCAACAGATGAATGGATAAAGAAGATGTGGTCCATATATACAATGGAATATTACCCAGCCATCAGAAAGGATGAATACCCACCATTTGCATCCACATGGATGAACTGGAGGGGGTTATGCTAAGTGAAATAAGTCAAGCAAAGAAAGACAATTATCATATGGTTTCACCTATATGCAGAACATAAGGAATAGCATGGAGGACATTAGGAGAAGGAAGGGAAAAATGAAGGGAAGGGATATCAGAGAGGGAGACAAACCATGAGAGACTATGGACTATGGGAAACAAACTGAGGGTTTCAGAGGTGGAGGAATGGGTTAGCCCGGTGATGGGTATTAAGGAGGGCACGTACTGCATGGAGCACTGGGTGTTATACGAAAACAATGAATCATGGAACACTATATCAAAAATTAATGATGTACTGTATGGTGACTAACATAATAAAAAAAAATTATAACTCAATAAAGGTGATTTTTCAAAATAGATGCAAAGCCCCCAAAGTTTGGCTCCATATCTCTTGCTACTACACCATTTTGTAATCCACACAGGATATTAAAGTATAGTTATATTAAAGAAAAAAATACCTCCTTAAGTAAATTCTATTCCTGAAAAATGCAAAAGGTAAATAGCTAAACAGAAAAGGATAAATTATCAACATAATTTTCTATAAGCATTTTTTCACTTAAATTTTTAAATTGTATCCTTAGAGGAAAAAGATCAAGTCTGGTGTTTATATATCCTTTATAGTTTTCACTTAATTATAAAAAGCTATAGTCTAATAAGCCCTAAGATGTTCTTCATTTCTTTATGCTCCCTATTCTAGTCCATATTTTGAACTGTTCAGAACCAATATAAATTTTTCTTATTCATTAGATGAAAATGTAAGCATGACTTTTATATTAGCATTAACCCAAAGTTAAATCCCATGAAAATAATTTTTTTGTGGAAAAAATCAATAGCAAATTAGTAATTAAATTATCATTGGTCAGACATAATCCTTAAAATCTAGATGATGATGATAAGGAAGGACAAAAAGTGATTTAGCCAAAAAGCATGAGTCTCAAAGGACTCACAAAGTTTCAAGTCACCCTCAAACTGCTGTGTGGAAGCAGCCTTGAGCTCTGAGCCTTTTTCCTCTGGGCTAGCATCTGGTTGTTTCCCTCCAGAGAGACTGGAATCCATTTCCATCATCCCCATCCTAAAAATAGGCTGAGATATTTAACTTCAATTTTTTCAACTTAAATCCTACCTCTCAAAAATAAGGTATGGCACAGCACCTTAATTACTACCCAAGTTTGTCGGTGTATATACTGGGCTGACATTGTCAACTCTTCTTGAGATCCCAGGGACAAATGGAATAAGCCCTTGACATCTACAAGGAATAGGTCTTGGTATCTTGGACAATCCCCAATTTGGAATAATATGCCAGAAAATTATTCTCCCTATAACTTGCATTAATGTATAATTCCATAAAATTTATTATAAGGACAGCAATAAGTAGAAAACATAAAAGCCTCAAAGAAATAATTAATAATATCAGCTACCATTGATTAAACATTTTCTCTATGCGAGATACACTTTATCTGTATTAATTTTTTAATCCTTACAAATACTGAATGGTAGTTTCAGCTCACATACCAGATCAGTGTCCCTCTTCTCCACAGCAACCACTGACTGTGCAATTAAAATTTGTGTATTGGAAAAACAACTATACATTATGATATTGACCTTTCAGGAGGCTCACAAATAACTGAAACCATGAATGAATACCAAAGTTTGATCATACTGATAACCTCCCTCATCTTATACCCCCAGTTCCATCTCAAATGACACCAGTATTCCAATAGCTCATCATTTCTTTATGACTGGCCTTAGTTCTCTTTCAGTGTCATGAGGAAAGGAACGAAAAAAGTGATAATTCTCTAATTAGAGTGTCCTCTCTCTCTCTTATACACATACATACATATATATATATATATATATATATATATGTACGTATATTTCAGAGGTATAGTCAACAATAACCAGTGTCAAAATAAGCGATTAATATGCTATATTATTGGGGAAACTTGACCAATGCCCATTCAAGATAGCTCCCTCTTAAGGCAGAAATTCCTCTTTTATTTTACAATTTCACTTTTCTTCACTGGCCTTATAAATTAAAATGCTTTTGCCTCAAGGACAGTGGGAAGGATATTAAGTTTTTATTCATCATTATTTGGAATCCTTCTTTCCAAATGATCTTCATGTTGAGACCTTATTGATAGGGTACTGGAAGGAGCAGAACCCCAACCACCTGACCTCCCCGTTAAGGAAACTTCAGAGAACTATTAGAAATCATGGGTGGAGAGACACTAAATTGGGAGAGCAAAAGCCTGGATCAGAGACTGTACAAGTGCAGCCCCATGAGCCAAATCTGCTTTGTAACTGTGTTTTGTCTGACTCAGTTTTTGTTTTTCTTTGTTGTCAGCACTTTAAAATTGAAATATTTTACATAAAGTATCTGGACTCCCAGCTTTTATTTAAAAATCAGATGATCTGGGGGCACCTGCGTAGCTCAGTTAAGCATACAACTCAATTTTAGCTCATGAGATCGAGCTCCACGTCAGGCTCTGCACTGAGCATGGAACCTGCTTGGGATTCTCTCTCCCTCACTCTCTCTGCCTCTCCCTATCCCCACCCCTGCTCGAAGGTACTCTCTTAAAAAAAAAAAAAAATCAGATGATCTGGCTATACTGAGTCCCTGTTTTCACATGTAAATAATCAGCTAGATCTGTGTGTCAGTGACTCTTTCGTGTAAGCTGCTTGCCACATTCCCTAACACCCTCTTTTATGTTATAATCCATAACCCTAAATTGTTTCTTACCTGGCCCTGGTAGCAGTTGACTTTGTGATCACCGACCAAACTTCTAATAAAATTATGCTACCAATAAGCTAACTGACTTTCAGCAAGTCATTAAATCTCTTTGGGATTCAATGTGTGCACTTGACACTGGGAAGGGAAGCTTAGGGCACATGACATCCTCATCTCTAAGAGTACTTCTAACTCTAATATGTATTCTAAAATTTAGAATACTCGCGATAGAAATGGACTTCCTGCTGTAACTTATACTATCAGTGAAATCTTGTCTTGACCATCATTAAACTAAATTTAAAATAGTCAGTTGTATTAGTGTATTTAATCACAAGAAAATAATTCACTAATTTAGGAGCACTGAAAAGAAATATACTTCAATATTAAAGCCTTTAGAAGGACTTATCCCAAGAAGGGCTTGATTTGGAAAATTTTGACTGAATGAGCAGCCTCTCTGAACACCTGGGCACTGCTGACTTCAATTAGATTACAGCTGGTATTGTTCATTGTCTATTTAAAGCCTAACAAAGAAAAGAGAAAGGGGTATAGTCATTCTCTTCAATTAAATCTTCCACACAACTGATTTAGAAAGTGATTTTACCCATGATTTACCCAAACTTTCTTTGCCATAATTACTCTACATTATCTAATTTGGATTTGTTTTCAACCTATTATTTCAAAAAATTAAGTCACTTAAACAGCACTAATTTTCTTGCTAGTACTTGCCACTTTAGATCACATTCTCAAAAGTGTATTTGCTGGATCAGACTACACCAAGTGTATACAAAACTGCTATCTTCAGGGATCATCAAAAAACCAATGTAAGATTTTCTAGGAAATAAAATAATAAGCAAACTGATAAGCTGATAAGAGTATTAATTGCTCTATCCTCACTTGTCATTAGAGAAGGTCATTTTTATTTCTCCAAGTGAGAAGAGTTTAAGGCCTTGCCACTCAAGGTATAGTTTGCAAATAAGCAGCATCGGCATGTCCTGGGAGCCTGCTGGAAAAGCAAAATCTCAGGCTCCGCCCCAGACCTGCTGCATTAGAACCCACAGTTTAGCACAATCCTCAGATGACTGATGTGCAGATTAGTTTGGAAAGTACTGGTCTGGACACAGAGGAAGAGTACTCTTGTTAGAACGGGGAGCCCTTGGGGCGCCTGGGTGGCTCAGCCGTTAAGCATCTGCCTTCGGCTCAGGTCATGGTCCCAGGGTCCTGGGATCGAGCCCCGCATCGGGCTCCCTGCTCGGCGGGAAGCCTGCTTCTCCCTCTCCCCCTGCTTGTGTTCCCTCTCTCGCTGTGTCTCTCTCTGTCAAATAAATAAAATCTTTA